>NC_063209.1:14234356-14254356 GCF_017589495.1 Alosa alosa | reverse complement strand
TGATGTGTGTGACTGTGTCTGTGTGTCTAAGTGTGTCTGTGTGTGTGTGCGGGCGTGTGTGTGTGTATGTGTCTGTCTGTGTCTTTATGGATGTGTGTGATTGTGTCTGTGTGTGTCTAAGTGTGTCTGTGTGTCTGTAATTGTGTGTGTGTGTGCGTGCGTGCGTGTGTCTCTAAGTGTGTGTGTGTGTGTGTGTGTGTGTGTGTGTGTGTGTGTGTGTGTGTGTGTGTGTATCTCTAAGTGTGTGTGTGCCCCACAGACCCCTCCGGTAACACCAGATGCATCTCTCTGACAGACCTCTGAACTTGCACCTGACCCTTCCCTGCATGTGCTCCCGGACATTCCTAAAATGCCCACTCCTGGGGCAGTGAGGACCATAAAAGGACAGGGACGCCTTCCCTCCTCTGCCAACTCCAACCAGATGCCAAGACAGGCCCAATTAAACCTAACGATCCCGTCTTCTCACAGATGATGCTGGCTTGGTGCTTTCCAGCTCCAAGTGAACTAGGTGTGTGTGTGTGTGTGTGTGTGACTGCTGACCAGGCACAGCGGTTCTCATCTCATCTAAATATGCATGCCGTAAACTTAATCAGGACATATGCACATAGCATGGTTAGCGAGGCATGACTTCTAGCCGTACTGTTACATGCTCCATAAGCTCTGCTGAATAGACTAGGAGGAGTCATTTAGTGATGAATAAGACAGAGCGGTATAAAGGCAGGCAGAGAGAGAGAAACAGAGAGAGAGATAGAGAGAGAGAGAGAGAGAGAGAGATAGAGAGAGAGAGATAGAGGGAGAGGGAGAGAGAGAGAGATAGATGTTATGTTGTAATGTATGTAACAATAGCTTTGACAACACTGTTCAAATACAGTCATGCTAATAAAGCAACTTTGAATTTGAGAGAGAGAGAGAGAGAGAGAGAGAGAGAGAGAGAGAGAGAGAGAGAGAGAGAGAGAGAGAGAGAGAGAGAGAGAGATGTGCATAAAAGTGAGAATGCAAAGCCCAAAGGACCAAACAAAGAGGACTGAGTGATTAGAGACTGAGAAAAGAGAGGAAAAAAAGAGAGGGAGAGAGAGTGGTAATGTTAAAAAGAAAGAGAAAGAGACTTTAACAAGCTGCTTGTTCTGTCCCTCATTGTCAGCACAGAGGCAGTGTGGAGTATCCATGCACACACAGTCTCCTCTACTGTCCCAGACCAATCACAATCACACACACATGGGTGGGGTGGACAGGGGATTCATGGGTGGGTGGACAGGGGACACATGGGTGGGTGGACTCATGGGTGGGGTAAGGATGGGACTCATGGGTGGGGTAAGGATGGGACTCATGGGTGGGGTAAGGATGGGACTCATGGGTGGAGTGGACAGGGGACACATGGGTGGGTGGACACATGGGTGGGGTAAGGATGGAACTCATGGGTGGGGTAAGGATGGGACTCATGGGTGGAGTGGACAGGGGACACATGGGTGGGGTAAGGATGGGACTCCTGGGTGGAGTGGACAGGGGACTCATGGGTGGGTGGACACATGGGTGGGGTAAGGATGGGACACATGGGTGGGTGGACACATGGGTGGGGTAAGATGGGACTCATGGGTGGGTGGACACATGGGTGGGGTAAGGATGGGACTCATGGGTGGAGTGGACAGGGGACTCATGGGTGGGTGGACACATGGGTGGGGTAAGGATGGGACACATGGGTGGGTGGACACATGGGTGGGGTAAGGATGGGACTCATGGGTGGGGTAAGGATGGGACACATGGGTGGGGTAAGGATGGGACACATGGGTGGGGTAAGGATGGGACTCATGGGTGGAGTGGACAGGGGACTCATGGGTGGGTGGACACATGGGTGGGGTAAGGATGGGACACATGGGTGGGGTAAGGATGGGACACATGGGTGGGTGGACACATGGGTGGGGTAAGGATGGGACACATGGGTGGGGTAAGGATGGAACACATGGGTGGGGTAAGGATGGGACCCAGTGGCAGGGCTGCAGTGGGATGGGCACAGATGGACATTACAACAGCGTATTGCTACCACGCTATTACGGCATCAAATACAACAGAACTTAATGAGAAACAGACTGTGTACAACACACTGGGTAGAACACACGGTTACACACTGACTCCCTACTGTCCAATAGAAGTGAAGATGTACATTCTGCTAGAATAAGTATGTTACCTGTAACTACTAACCCTGGGATGGACATTCTGTTAGATAAAATAGCTTGAATGTTATTCCTTATTTTGTAAGTCTCTTTGGATAAAAGTGTCTGCTAAATGAATACATGTAAATATAATGTTAATGATAGTAGGAATGACTAGTAGGAATTTATGTATTCACTGAAACTACTACATAAGTACTATGCCATTCCTATACTTCACTATTTTCAAATCATATACAACTGGGTCCGCAGCAGAACTCAGGCACAGCGTCTGAGAACTTTTAAGTTCCACAGTACATGCTACAATGCTACTACATGCAACAGGCAGAGAGTAGACACAAAACAAACTGGGATGCATCACTGGCAGTACTGGGCTGGGGGTTGGATGGACGGACATACGGATGGTGTGTGTGTGTATGTTTGCTTGTGTGTGTGTGTGTTGGGGGGGGGCACTATCGAGGTCACCCACCATGATGAAGCTGCTCACAGGTCATCTGTCCGGCTGGTGGGGGCTGGACGGACTGGGAGGGGGGCGAGGGCTCGACGGCCTCAGCCAGAGGGGGGGCAGAGTCCAGCTGGCCCACGGGCGGGGGCCAGGGCAGGTCTTTAATCACTTTAATCTCTACTGCAGGCACACGGGGGCATCAGAGGAGGAGAGGAGGGGGGGTGAGAAAGAACAGGTGAGAAAGAGGAGAGAGAGAGAAGGAGAAAGAAAGAGAGAGAGAAAGTGAGAGAGCGCAAAAGGATAAGAGAAAGACAGACCGAGATTCAGAAAATGATGACCATAAGAATGAGAAGAAATGAGAGAATGAGAAGATGAAAGAGAGAGAGAGAGAGAGAGAGAGAGAGAGAGAGAGAGAGAGAGAGAGAGAGAGAGAGAGAGAGAGAGAGAGAGAGAGAGAGAGAGGAGGAGGAGAAAGGGATCAGGGGGAAAACAGGGAAGAAGAAAAAACAAAGAAGCAGATTAAGAGACAGAACAACAGTCAGGAAAAAGTTTAAAGACAGGCAAGGTGTTCTAGAATCTTCCCAGGTCACCCATGGCAACAGCAGCTATGGGAGGAAGAGGACAGGACCAGGCCAAGACTGGACACCGTGAAAAGAAGCCATGTTGGATTAGTTCTCAACACCCCGCTCTCTGCCAACCCCCCCTCCCCCCTCCCCCCTCTCCGCTGCAGCAGATGAGCCAGCAGGCAAAGCAGACTCAGGAGACCATACACTCAACTCAGAGAGAGAGAGAGAGAGAGAGGGAGAGAGAGAGAGAGAGAGGGGGACAGAGGCCCACATGAGGACCATGCAGCAGACTGAGGGAGAGAAGAGCAGATGAGATGGAGTGCAGTGCGGTGTGGAGGCTGTCAGATGCCCTGCCTCTCCCACACAGGCACCGCTACCAGATAAAGGATGTGTGTGGGACAGAACAACGCCGCACAGATAAAAACACATGGATGCTATCTGATTGTCTCCACTAATGCAGTTATGCTCTCTCTCTCTCTCTCTCTCTCTCTCTCTCTCTCTCTCTCTCTTTCTTTCTCTCTCTCTCACACACACACACACAACCACACACAGAACTGATGTTTTTTACTAGCAGAATTTTAGTGGCCTAGCAAACCTGATAAGATTAGAGAGAGAGAGAGAGAGAGAAAGAGAGAAAGAGAGAGAGAAAGAGAGAAAGAGAGAGAGAGAGAGAGAGAGTGCTGGCGGCATTACTGTGGATTAATGGAACAAAAGGCTGTGTCTCTAATGTCAAAGCTTTTCATCTCATCTCATCTCATCTCATCTCATCTCATCTCATCTCATCTCATCTCCTCTCCTCTCATCTCATCTCCTCTGTCCTACTCAGAGTCCATGAAACAAGACATTCTGAGAGAGCGGAGGGGGAAGGAAATAAAGGAAAGATGACAATAAACTATTCACACAAACGAACACACACACACACACACACACACACACACACACACACACACACCAACCGAGGTCACTCATCAACTGTTTGTGTGCTGATGCATGTGCACGTGTGTGTGTGTGTGTATGTGTGTGTGTGTGTGTGTGTTTGTGTGTGTCCAAGGTGCCAGTGCCTTTACGAGCATATAAAACAGGCTCGTCTAATGAAAGTGAACGAGGTGATGGAGTTGTCCTTCTGGTGTTGGTAGTGTTGGTGTGCAGGTGGTAGAGGAAGTGTCAGTGAGAGCCTGGAGCTTTAACAGCAGTGAGAGAGAGAGGGAGGGAACCAGAGGGACCAAGGCCTTGGACAGGAAACACACACACCAAGGTCGGGGACAACAACATACACATTCTGAGAGAGAGAGAGAGAGAGAGAGAGAGAGAGAGAGAGAGTGTGTGTGTGTGTGTGTTTAGGGCCTGTACAGTATATATGTGTGCACGTATCCACCCATGTGCTGCATGTTCATGTGTTTGAGCGTTTGTGTCATTTGACCATGTGTTTGTTTGTGTGTGTGTGTGTGTCTGTGTGTCCTGGTCATAGAAAGTCTGTGCGGATAAGCTGCGGCATACCATATGGCCATATGGACCCACTCATAGTCTGATGCTCAGTAAGCTTTATGTCAATACCAGGTGTGTGTGTGTGTGTGTGTGTGTGTGTGTGTGTGTACATATCAGCATCAGTCATCCTGTCTGTGTGTCTCTCAGGCTGTCGTTTTCACACACTCTCACAGGCTCTCCTGCACGTCATGCTGATTGATGTTGTAAAGCGACTTTCAGTTAGTCATGGTCACCGTTACATACAAATGGAGTCATTATGAACGATGAAAACCCACAAGCCTAAAGGTTCTGACAAACCAAACCAAAACAAATGTGCATGCAGTCTTTACTCTGTAAATGGGAAACATACACAGTAGCTTGAATCCAATCATACGCTATTCCAGCCAATCAGCACGTTGTTTCAGTAGTGCATAGGAGAGGACAGTAATCTGATTGGATTCTAGAACTGAGGACTGCACCTGTCGCCATGACGAGTGTTTAGAGGATGCTTTGGATGTTTTTGTGCTGAGGGCACAGATGACCAACAGGAAATGACCGTCTGAGAAGAGACCACTTTGGACAGGCTGTTCCCTCTCCCACTCACTGTCTGCGTGTGTGTATATGTGTGTGTGGGTGTGTGTCCATGTGTGTGTGTGCAGGCCAGGGAGATATGAGGGAGGGCTCCACAGCTGGGCTGAGAAGTCAACAGGCGAGACCCATCACTATGACGACCATCATACAAGGAATGTCTCCATGACGATAGCCCGAGGGATGTTATTACCGTCCTCTTGCTCCCTCCTCTCCTGGTTGCTAAGTGGGACGGGTCACGGAGAGGTCGCCGGCTCTGCCAGCCCATAATAAGACGTGTGTGTATGGCAGGGTTGCCGTGGGTGCTGATAAAGTGCTAATTCTTATTTCACGTTTTAGATTAGCGTGTAATTGTGTCGGGAGAAGAGAGCGGAAACTAAGCTGCCTCGGAGCCAACATGAGGAGAGGACAGTTATGAAACACACACACACACACACACACACACACACACACACAGATACACGCACACACACACACACACACACAGATACACGCACACATGCACGCACTCATGCAAACACGCATGCACACGCCACACACACACACACACACACACACAGGCTGACATGTCACACTTCACATTTTCCATTTTTCAATTTAAGGCAACCTGATTTAAGTGCCAGCCTTTGAGAAACAACCTATTTGAGCCTGTTAGTGTGTGAACTGTTTAGATTCTTCATTCAGCATCACATACAGAGAATGTGTGTGTGTGTGTGTGTGTGTGTGTGTGTGTGTGTGTGTGTGTGTGTGTGTGTGTGGAGGAGAGAGACACACACTGACCTGGTGTCTATATGTTGTTTACACACTCACCTGTGTTACACACACACACAGAGAGAGAGAGAGAGCTTTCAGATGAACAGATGTTCACACAACTTCTCTACCATTTCCTTTACATTCTCTCACTATATACATATGCTCACAACACACACACACGCTCACAACACACACACACACACGCTCACACATGCGTGCATACACACACACACACACATACACACACTGTGCCCAGCCTTTGAAGTGTCCCCAAGTCCCTTTGATGGTGTGTGAGAACTCTGGCTGACCGCTTTGCTTGTCTTTCAGCCGGTCTCCATAGGTAACAGGCTGTCCTCTACACGACCCAATCAGCTTAGAGAGTTCCATGCACTGAATTCTGGGTAAAAAACGGAGCCTTTCATGGTCCAAATGAGCCTTTCATTCCCTGGAGGGCTAGCCAGGGGACAACCCGAGGGCGATGTCACAGCTCTACATCACACACACACACACACACACACACACACACACACAAACACACTCTCTGGAGGCTAGATCATCCATCAGCCTCCATAAGCTAGCATTTGACACAAATGCACTACTCCTTGAGCCTGGTATATTGTCCTGGCTCCTCGATCATAAAGCAGTGCAGTGGTGGCACGTAGCAGGGCAGCATGGTGCTCTATCTGCCTGTACATATTTATTTAAAGGGAAATGGAACAGTGATAAAGAACTGCTCAGAAGAGAAATGAAGGCACTCCACTGCAACGCACACACGCATTCCTACTGCAGAACAACACACACTCACTCCTACTGCTCAACAACACACACACTCCTATAGACACACACTCTTACACTCTTACTATTACACAGACAGCTGCAATACACACATCTATAACCGTGTGGCATGCGCACACACACACACACACATGCACGCATGTACAAAAGTACACACACACACACACACACACACACACACTTTGCCGTTGCACTACAGCAGTGAAGACGATGCGGCACTACACACAACTTCAACACTGATACGCACTCACAAAAAACCTCAACAGATACAACGTTACACAACACGGTCTACAGCTAAATGACTATGCATACTCTAAACACTGACATCAGGACACACACCTCACACACCAATTAAGAGTGCTGGTTGCATCTTGGCACACACACACACACACGCACACACACACACACACACACAACCATACACACACCTGATGTTGCTGGCACCGTGTGAAGCTGAGCTAAGCTCTTTAATCATCATCAAACACGTGTGTGTGTGTGTGTGTGTTGACACCAGGGAGCCTGTTGGCACAGTTGGCATTGGGCAAAGATTAGAAACAAGTTTGCTGATACTGGGGAGGGCACACCAAGGGCATCCAACAGTCTTCACAAGCACTAAGAGCGCATGCACACACAGAGACACAGACACACACACACACACACACACATACGTCTGACAGGACACCTGCTTGAAGGTTAATAGAGAAAGTGTGTAACAGCTGTGCTGTGGGTGTGGGGTTACAAAGTGATAGACAAAGGTCAAAAGGTCACCGGTGTGAAATGTGGGAGTGTAACATGATGTCTTGATATATAAGAGGAAAAAGGAGCAACAAAGGACACTTTAAAATGTCACGGTGGACGCAAGAAACTTGAAACTTGAAAGAGCATAGTGTAAGAGTAGGTATGTGTGTGTGTGTGTGTGAGTGTGTGGGGTTGTGTGCGAAAGTGGTGTGTGTGTGTGTGTGTGTGTGTGTGAGAGAGTGAGAGTGAGAGTGAGAGAGAGAGAGAGGGAGTGTGTGTGTGTGTAGGTCTCCTATGGACATGGAAGCATCCATGTGACTGAACACCCATTACAATCTTTCCTCACCTCCTTGCAGCTTTGCACCGTGACGAAAAACAAAAGGCAGCTTTCACACACACACACACACACACACACACACACACACACAGACACACAGAGAGAGAATAAGAAAACCTTCCAGAGTCTTCTCTGTTTTCTTGGCGCGGCCCCGGTTTGTTTGCCGACGTCTTGATTTTAATTAGATGCTAATAAGGCATTGTTGCACTTTGCACCGCCGCACGGATCAGACACCAACGGCAACGCAGGCGGCTCTCATGGAGGGCCGGCTTAATTCACAACGCCTCTGCGTGAACGTTTTGCGGCGTCGCTGTTAAGCACGGCTTTTAAACGTCTCGGAGAGTGTGGATACGCAAGGCCTCTCTCACCGGGGACGTGCAGGCTTTGGGATATTCTAAATGTGCTTTATATGAACCATTCTGACAGGCCCACGCAACAACACAACACTTCAAATGCCTAAATTGCCCTGAGAGCCAGGAGAGTAGTAGTGTGTTTCTGCGCACAGGAGGAGAGGGATGAATAAAGCAAATGAATGAAAGGTTAAATATGAAGGAGGGAATCAATCTGAACAAAGGATCATCGGGAGGGTGGTTAAGCTTAGAATGCAGTAAGTGTAACTGTTTCTGAGTGAGTGAGTGAGTGAGTGAGTGTATGTGTGTGTGTGTGTGTGTGTGTTTTTGTGTGTGTGTGTGTGTATATGTGTGTAGGAAAAAGAAGGAGAAAGTATACAGAAAATCAGCCTTTGTGCTTTTCTAGGGTCATTTTGTTGTGTAGCCTGTGTGAGACAAAGCTGATTAACTTGGTATCTGAATACCATCATTCTCTCTCTCTCTCTCTCTGTGTGTGTGTGTGTGTGTGTGTGTGTGTGTGTGTGTGTGTGTGGTGAGGGGGTAACAGTGTGGACTCTGAGTGCAGCGGCTGGCCTAAATGTGTGTTTACAGATAAGGCAAGTCCAGCTGCTTCAGCTTTTCAAGGATCTGGAGGTGGACAAAACACACACGCCAAGAGACTTATCAAACGGTGAAGGAGTGTTTGACCTTTGTGTGTGTGTGTGTACACAGTATGTGTTTGTATTCTAAACTTCTCTGTTCTGTTCATTTCTGACTATGTATTGCGTGCATGCATGTGTGTTTAGATGTGTATGTGTGCTAATACATTGATATATTGTGGGGTCACAATTATTGAGGTCATGGCTTTGAAAAACAAACACAGAGGCCCAGTGGTCCTATATTCAGCATCATATCAATCACACACACACACACACACACACACACACACACATTACTGGATTTAAAGCAATTCAATTATTTACTTAAACTATCAGAGTAGGCGCTGCGCAGTGCAGGACATTAAGCGCTTGTAGCCTCATTAAAGAACCATGAGGCAGGGAGGGCGCCTGGGGTCTCCTGCCCGACATCGGCAGCTTTTATCTGGGCAGCAGAGAGAGAGGCAGGGCCCCTCTGGCCCTGGGCCAACTTAATGGAGTGGACCATGCATACAGAGACGAAAGCACTTGCGCACACACGCACACACACACGCACACACACGCACACACACAGTGTTACAGATATTTGAGTAAGGGTGAGTTTTAAGTAACAGTCTTCCTGTGGTCATACTGATACACTCCTCAGATTTCCAATGACTGATTGGCTGAGTGTGTGTGTGTGCCTAGCTGGGTTGTGTGAGATGCATAACAGATTAGCCATAAGTACATGCTCATACAGAAACCCCCAACACACACACACACACAATCAGGGGGTGGAAGAGGATTAAGTAACAAGACACACTAACACACTCCTCAGGTTCCCAATGACTTCCTGATTGTGTGTGTGCGTGTGTGTGTGTGTGCACATGTATATGTGTGCACTCATAGATGCATATGTAAGTGTACTCTCTCTCTCACACACACACACACACACAAGTAACCCTCCAGACTGCCACAGACACACTCTTCACAGGGGTCATTATCTAATGCATCTTCATCTTTAATAGGCCCTGGCCTCATCCATCACACACTCAACACGCAGAGAGAGCAAGAGAGAGAGAGAAAGAGAGAGAGAAAGGGAGAAAGGGAGAGAGCGAGAGAGAGAGATGCAAACGCCAGAGGATGACTGATTAACTTTGGAGTGCACAGATACACCCGACTCGCCCTCCAACAAGAGTCAAATTTGCATTGTGCAGCACATCTGTCTGCTGATAACCCCACACTGAATATTAATGAGTATCGGATCAGTAGGGGAACAACTCACACACACACACACACACCACATACACTCACACATGCACACACGCACGTATACTCACATGTGTACAAATACAGACACACACACACACACACACAGACTCGTCTAAACAGTGACGCAACACAGTGGAAAAACAAAAAGAAACTCCACCAGTCTAAGTGCATTAGCGCTCAGCCTATTGTTTTCTCTAACAAAGACGAATGAGTGGCTATGGGTTTGGAATTATAGGACCGAGCTGTGCAGATGGAGAGAATAAGCTGCAGAGGGCTGTCGTCATTACTTTCCCTCCCTTCTCCCTTCCCTTCTCTCTTCCCTCCTTTCCTTCCCTCCTTTCCTTCCCTCCTTCCTTTTTGGTTCTTTGTCGCGGTCCATTTCCTCCTCCTCAGGAGTGAGCAGCCTGTTCATGTTTCTTCATTACGCCACGGCTAGTTTGGCAGCGAGATTGCTGTGTATTTTGCATGTGCACAAACACAGGAGAAGGAGATTGTTTTTTTTTTCTTCTTTCTATTTCAATTCCGGCGAGTTGCAATCTCAAGGGGAGAGAGTTTTAACGGAAAATTACTCCATTATTCATCATCTTAGATAAAGATGAAAAAAAGAGAAAGTTTTGTTTTGTTTTTTTTTTTGAGGCCTCCGATGTAAAATCTTTGCAGCGGCGACCTAGATATGTCTAAAATCACAACAATCCGCCTGAAGTGGCTACCTCCAGTTGCCATGATAATGAGGGACTGTCATTACACTGAGACTGACAGAGCAAGGCCACTGGGCTTTATCGACCCGACCTTAGGACCCCGTGGTGACCTTATGTGACCTTCTATGACCTTGGGTGACCTCCAGCGGCTGATCTTTGCCAGACAGCGAGCCTTGTGGCCGACCCTGGGGGCGGGCGGGCGAGGCGGAGACCTACAGGCGTCTCCCGTCCCTCAGATCTGGGCTTCTAAAGACGGCTGCCTCTGGATTGGTCGGGTTCCCCCCCCACACCTTTTTTCTGTGCTGTCTCAGGGCTTTGAAGATAGAGATGTCTGCAACAAATGGAGTTCATGACTAGGTCTGCACACACACACACACACACACACACACACACACACACACACACACACACTTGACAAGGGAGCCTGCGATCTGTTCTCTCTTTTTCTCAACTTCTCCCTCCCCCTCTCCCCTCTCTCTCTCTCTCTCTCTCTCATTCTGATTTCTTTGTTGAATGATGGGGTGTCGAGGGGAGCAGAGTTTGTCTCCTCCAAATGTCGGCATGTTGTTTCTGAGTGAGAGCAAAATGGAACACAGACTCCAGTCAGAGAAAGGGCAGAACAGAGGAAGAACAGAGGAATCAGTCTTATGAAACAACCTGAGCTGAAAGAGAGAGAGAGAGAGAGAGAGAGAGGGAGAGAGAGAGAGAAAGATGCAGTCGGCTGTCTGTTATGGGAGACGGTGCTTTGAAATTTGCACAGAACACAATTCCCCATCAAAGAGGGGATGAAGCGGAGAGCAATCTGTAAACAGCGGAAGAATCCATTAGGGAGCGGGAGTGGGGAAGAGCGGTGTCAGGATTAGGAGGAAGAATTAACGAGGCAACGTTTTGAAGTCGTTCATTCTTTATCCACAATCCAGCAGAGACCTGCACACTCAAAACTAAAACATTTTTTGTGAAATGTGTAGGCCTCCACACATACAAACACACCCATACACACACACAGACACACACACACATACACATACACACACACACACACACACACACACACACACACACACACACAGCACCCACCCACCCCCACACACACCTCACTCAATTCCATTACAACTTTCAGTTCTATTTATTGACAGTTTTGATACTGAACTGCTCTCACAGTGGCAAGAGGGTCTGTTAGACTGTTAGTGTCAAAAGTGCCTCTCTTTCCCAGTAGATACAGGAGGGGTGAGGACAGAAACACACACACACACACACACACACACACACACACACACACACACACACACACACACACACACACAGACAGACACACAGACAGACACACAGACAGGCAAACACATAGACAGACAGACACACAGACAGACACACAGACAGGCAAACACATAGACAGACAAACAGACAGACAGACAGACAGGCAAACACATAGACAGAGACACACAGACAGACAGACAGACACGCAGGAGTGGTCATAGACGGTCATAGACAGTCATAGGTCATAGACAGTCTCCGGTTCTGCTCCCACCTACTTGAATGCCCTCATACAGACTTACACTACCTCCAGACCGGCAAGGCCCCTCTGATCTAATCGACGCCTAGCTCTACCACCGCACGCTCAAGCCAATCCAAACTTTTCTCATCTGTTGTTCCTCGTTGGTGAACACACTGCCAGTTCCTACAAGGGCAGGGACATCCTTTTCCACTTTCAAAAACTCCTGAAGACCCAGCTCTTTAGAGAACACCTACTCTCATAGCAACACTTACAACAAGTCTTACTGATCCTAGCACTCACCAGCCGTTTTAAACTGACAAGTAACTGTTAAAAACAGCACTCACCGACGACTTATTCTTACTGTACTCTAATGTTTTTTGTTTTTTTAAACTGTCCTAAAATTGTGAGAATTGTTCTAAAAACGTACTGTTTACCATGTTGTTAGTCGCTTTGGTTAAAAAGCGTCAGCCAAATGTAATGTAATGTAATGTAATGTAAAGACAGGAGGGAGGCCAGTGACACCAGTGTAGACAAAGCAACGCAAAGTAGAGAATAGGAAGGACACCGGCGCCATCTCAAAGCCACCAGCCAAACCCCAAATCACCTTCCCACTCTGACGCCCTCTCAAGGGAGAGGACAGGAGGAGGAGAGAGATGTTAAGACGTCAACACGGAACAGACGGGGAACTTCAGAGACACGCAAACTGACAAACATTCAGACAGACAGACATGTTCTCCCCTGTCATTGTGAAACTAGATGCCCCCTGTAGACTGAGCAGCATTTGGAAACACAGTCATCGTGGAGGATCGTTTAGAGTGAGTGAAGAGAAAGGGAGAGAGAGAGGGAGAGAGAGAGAGAGAGAGAGAGAGAGAGAGAGAGAGAGAGAGAGAGAGAGAGAGAGAGATGGACAAAGAGATGTATCCTTTTTCCAGCTGAGACCAGAAGCTTCTAGGCCATCACACAGTCCCTATAATAAGTAAGATTGGGAGAGAGAGAGAGAGAGAGAGAGAGAGAGAGAGAGAGAGAGAGAGAGAGAGAGAGAGAGAGAGAGAGAGAGAGAGAGAGAGAGAGAGAGAGAGAGAGAGAGAGAGAGAGAGAGAGAGAGAGAGAGAGAGAGAGAGATAGGCAGACAGATAGACATCCAGCAAGGGAAGCTAACACAGGCAGACCAACAAACTGGAAGGGGAAGTAAGCAGCAAGACAGCTGGTGAGACAGACAAACAGACAGACAGCAAGTGAGACCGACGGGCAGTCTGGTGGTGAGATGGCGTCCCCTGCGTCCCTGTGCGGGGTACCTTTGGGGGTTCTAGGCGGGGGGTCCTTAGTCCTGGGGGTCTCTGGTTCTCTGCCTCCCACTGAGCCGTCGGTGCTAACACAGCCATAACACAGCAGAGCTGTCCACGAGGGAGGAACACAGCACACAGAAAAATAAAGGGAAAAATAATAATAAAGAAAACCCTTCAAAGAATGATGTAGGCTTAGATCTTAGTTCAAACTGTTGGTTAGTTATGGAGTTGCTTCACTGGCAGCGTTGTCTTTGTATACGAAAAATAGCCATTGAAAATGAAAAATGCCAAGTGGATCAGCGCTGGATAGTTATGGCCATGCTAGCCCTTTAGGGACTCTAACACAAACAACATTCAATGACAAACACACACACACACACACACACACACACACACACACACACACACAATCTCAGTTTATGTGCAACAACTTCACTCCATCCTATATCTTCAAAGCTACACACACACACACACACACACACACACACACACACAAAACAAACAAACACATATACACATGCACACACACACAGACAAACAAACAAATGCACACACACACACATATACACATGCACATAAAGAGAGGGAGAAGAGACAAAGCGACACACAAACACACAGAAACACACATACTGTACACCCCAAGACACAAACACACACACACACACACACACACACACACACACACACACACACACACACACACACACACACACACACACACACACACACACACACACACACAGATGAGATGCTGGTCCCCAGACACCCTACAAAAGGCCTTTCAGCTTTGGGAAGAGGAAGAGAGAGACAGCCTCTCTAGATGGAGGGAGAGAGAGAAACCACAGGAGGAAACAGTTAGTGCTGGAGGACGAGAGGAAAGAAGAGGAGGAGGAGGAGAAGAGGAGAGAGGGTGAGTCATTAATACAGAGGAAAAAAAGGGCTGCCTTATTCCCATCACCAGATCCAAGCTAAAAACCCCAAGAGTCAAGCCAAACACCGTCCACCCTGCCACAGCACAAGACACCACACACACACACACACACACACACACACACACACACACACACAATCCATCTCCATCACTCTCTCTTGTTCACTCAGTTAATAGGGTTCCATTACTCAAATGCTCAGATTCTCTCACCTCTCTCAATTTCCCTCTAACTCACCATTTCAATGTCATTCTATCACTCTTTCTCTACATCCCTCGCTCATTCTCTTTCCCTTGCTCTTTTTTGGTCTCTCTCTCTCTCTCTCTCTTGCTTAGATTGGTGAGTTCACCCTCAGAATAGACTTTTCTCCTCTATCCCCTTTTCTTCCATTCCTCCCTCTCTCTTTATATCCCTCTCTTTTTCTCACCATCTCTGTGTCCCATCTCTTTTCTCTCCATTATTCCCTCTGAATCCTCCTCTCTCTCTTTCTCTCTCTCCATACCTTTCTACAATTACTCATCCCTGCCTTTCCTACTTCTTGCCATCTATCTTTCTATCTATCTATCTATCTATCTATCTATCTATCTATCTATCTATCTATCTATCTATCTATCTATCTACAGTATCTATCTATCTATCTATCTTCATCTACGTCCTTCTCTCTCTTTATTGCTCCATCTCCCTACTGTACATGTGAAGGCTTTTGGAGATGCACTCTTTCATGTCCCTCTCCCTCCACCCTCTTCTCATATACTGTATCTCTCTCTTCATCCCTCGCTTTCTTTCTCTTCCTTTCGAACCTGCAAAGGCTTTGGTGTTCCTTCCACTCCCAGGGATTTCTTCATACTCCCCCCTCTCCCTCTCTCTCTCTCTCTCCCTCTCTGTCGTACCTGCGAAGGCTTTGGAGATGCGCTCCTTCTTCCACTCCCAGGGTTGGTCGTACTCCTCCGGGGGTCTCTCGTCGTCCTGCGGCAGACGGCTCTCGCGCGGGCAGCGGGTCGGCTCCGGGTCCGAGTCGCCGCCGTTCTCCGTCGGCTCGTATGGCATGTCGTAGAGCGGCAGCTGCCGAATGGAGCCCTCCTTCGTCCCGCGGCGGATCTCTGGAGGAGAGGAGCGACAGATGAGAGAAAAACAGAAAGAAGGGAAAGAAAGAGTTAGGACACGACAGCTTTGGGTCCCCAGAAATAGTCTTACATCACCACATGTAGAGGAGTAAACATCAGCACATATGGAGGTATCGTAAACAATAATAGTATACATTTATAGAAATACATTTCTAAACCAGACTAAGGCCTTATACCCTATTGTTTTTGACACAACCTTCATAAATCCACAAGTGCAATGATTAGTCTCCACACACTCTCCATCTTTTCTTGGAGGTTGTTTTTAACTTTGAACCTCCACACCACAGACCAATTAGCCTTTTGCTTCTGTTTCCGATGCAGGTAAAGGTGCGCTCTATAACACATCTGCTGATTCAGATGCAGGTAAAGGTGTGCTCTATAACACAGCTTCTGTCTCTGCTTGCTCATGCCACACACCCTACAACGTCACTCTCTACAAGTCAGCACTCGTGTAACATGTGTGTGTGTGTTTGTGTGTGTGTGTGTGTGTGTGTGGAAGAGGGAAGTTGAGGACTGAAGTGACTACCCCACTGACTCATTCATTATGAAACACTAAGGCTTGTGTTTGGCTTCACACACACACACACACACACACACTTACTGTGAGTCACATCAGAAATCACACTATGATGGACTATGATGGAGGACAGGAGAGAGTTGAGAAATACTGGGATTATGACTCACTCTATGGATAAAGACAGGAGAAGACAGGAGAAGACAAACATAGACACTATAGAAGGGGCAGCCGTGGCCTACTGGTTAGCGCTTCGGACTTGTAACCGGAGGGTTGCCGGTTTGAACCCCGACTGGTAGGCCACGACTAAAGTGCCCTTGAGCAAGGCACCTAACCGCTCACTGCTCCCCGAGCGCCACTGTTGTTGCAGGCAGCTCACTGCGCCGGGATTAGTGTGTGCTTCACCTCACTGTGGGCTGAGTGTGTTTCACTAATTCACGGATTGGGATAAATGCAGAGACCAAATTTCCCTCACGGGATCAAAAGAGTTTATATACTTATACTATACTTATACTATTGGCACTCACTCACTCACTCACTTACAAACACACACACAGAAACACAAACACGGCACAGTATGAACAGGAGAAATAGGACAGAAGTTCATCTCTAAAAGAGTGGAGGTTCACACTGACATTCCTTTGTTTAAATCTAGCTCCACACACACACACACACACACACACAGGAAATGAACCCCATGACTGGGCGGTATGACTGGGCTCAGCTGGTTCAGGGGTAATGGGTTACAGTGCCTCCAGTGTGGGGGCTGCAGCAGTGCATTTTGGGTAACTTGGCACAGCATGGTCCAGCTGTCGCCTGAGAAAAGGGACAGGGTCACCACGGACATCAGAGAGCACAGCAGCAGCAGCAGCAGCAGGACATCCAAAGGACAGAAAGGCATCAGTAGAACTGCCACCTGTGATTATTCTGATATTGGAATAATCTATCAATTATTTTATCCATTAATAAGAAAATGTAGAACAAAAATGCCAATGAGTGTTTCCTCACAAAACGATTACCTAAAAAAGTTGACGAATAATATAATAGGCGACTAAATAACTAGACCTTGCCGACTAGCCCTAGACATCGTAATTACTCCTACTGACCCTGTGAACACCTGTTAACAGCTCCCACCACAACCGTCTCTGCTGCTGCTGCTGCTGCTGCGCTACGGAAAGCCAAGAGGGACACGAACGCCAGCGTCTGAGTGGGAGGTGTGAGTTGTCAGGGGAGACGTGAGACACTCAGATGCTACAAGCTGTTCTTCATCAGCCCACTAATTGTGCTTTAAATGAATCTCTCCACCTGCTGTGGTGCCGCAACAGTTTCAGAAGCTGCATGTCTGGAGAGAAGCTCACGGCCCAGCAGTCAGGGTCAACTGCAATCCCAACTGAGATCTGCTGGGAGCATGGGGATGTGTGTGTGTGTGTGTGTGTGTGTGTGTGTGTGTGTGTGTGTGTGTGTGTGTGTGTGTGTGTGTGTGTGTGTGTGTGTGTCTACTTGACTTTGAATCTGCTGGAGGGCTGATAAAAGAATACCTCTGTGGTTCTGATTCATGACAGAACCAAAAAGAAGAAGAAAAAAAAAACAACAGAATATTAACATCCAGAAAAGAAAGTGAAGAAAGTAGAGAGGGAAAAAGGCGGGGGAAGAGGGGCCATGAGCCCTAGGGGCATGAGCACCTGCGATAACCCAGAAAAGAGGAGAGAGAGAACACCAAGAGAAGGAGAGAGAAAACACCAAGAGGAGAGAGAGAATCACAGACAGAAGAGATGGATACAGAGAGAGAGATGGATGAAGAGAGAGAGAGAGAGAGAGAGAGAGAGAGAGAAGTTTTAACAGTTTTAGACACACACACACACACACACACACACACACACACTTCTACTTAACAGCACCCATAAGACGTGTGCCGTGGCCTCATCTGCAGCTTCCTCCTCACACATTTACCCACGAGAGACCCCTTCACTCCTCTTACCTGCATCTTTACCTCCTCTTTCTGACTAACACTTCACTCTCTTTCCCTCTGGCATATAGGACTATATGTGGAGATATTCATACACCTGCAGACATTTTATATGTGAGGGCACACGTGTGTGTGTGTGTGTGTGTGTGTGTGTGTGTGTGTGTGTGTGTGTGTGTGTGTGTGTGTATGTATGAGTGCTTCTGTCAGTTTGTCTGTTATGTGTGTGTGTGTGTGTGTGTGTGTGTGTGTGTGTGTGTGTGTGCATGTGTGTGTATGTGTTTGTGTGTTTCGGTCAGTGTGTCTGTGGTGTGTGTGTGTATGTTTCCCTTTCTCAGCAGAATAAAGTAGTTTCTCCATGAAGAGAAGAGGAGAAGAGAAGAGAGGAGAGGGTGAAGCATTTGGCTGCACTATAATTACCTGGGTACCCGCAGGAGCACTTAGAGGAACCGACAGAGAGAGAAAGAAAGAAAGAAAGAAAGAAAGAAAGGAAGGAAGAAAGAAAGAAAGGAAGAAAGAAAGAAAGAAAGAAGATAGGGAGCATTAGTGAGGAAGGGATAGGAAGGTAGAAGGATGTGGAAAAAAAGGTGTGTGTGTGGCCATCTTTAAATAGCTGTGTGTAAGGCTAAAGCCCTTTTATCCCAGCAGTGGTGAATCAGGAGGAACTGTCGAGGTGCACACTGACACACTACACACTCTACCAGTACGCCCACACACACACACACACACACACACACACACACACACACTACACACTACACACTCTGCCACGCATACGCGCGCACACACACACACACAGGCTCACGGCACATGCTTCCAGGACAAATGGAGGGAGTAGACCAGGTGAAAAGGAAGCCCTGAGGGCGTGAAGTGTGTGTGTGTGTGTGTGTGTGTGTGTGTGCGCGTGAATGTTCTGGCAGAGTGTGTAATATGTGTGCTTAAGAATGATTTCAGTGGGTGTCCAAGAGAGTGTTCAGTCGGCAGAATATGCAAATGTGTTTCCACATAGACAGTGTGTGTAAACTTTGTATGTGTGTGTGTGTGTGTGTGTGTGTGTGTGTGTGTGTGTGTGTGTGTGTGTGAGAGAGTGAAAGAGAGAGAGAGGGGGGGTGGGCGAGTGAGTGAGTAAGACACAAATAATGTGTTTCTCTGTATGTGTGTGCGTGTGTGTGCATGTGTGCGTGTGTGTGTGTGTGCGTGCGTGTGTGTGTGTGCATGTGTGCATATGCCCTTGCGTGTCTGAGGCCCCATCTGCCTGTACAGATTACAGTAATTGGTGATGCCATCACCCCTGCTGACCTGTTGCTCACTCTTAACCTCTGGACACATCTGTTCCAGATTCACACACACACACACACACACACACACCTACCTCCCCTGCCAATCATACACACCCCTTCCTCTTCCAGAGACTTCCTCTCCAGATGTCAACATTCCGAAATCTCGACCGGAATTAGTAATCTGCTGTCCACGGGCTAAGAACACAAGCTGGCCAGCCTCAGGCTAACTGCTCCCTCATGGACGCTGCTCTCTCCTCCTCACCTGCACACGCCTGGAAGGTGTCACTGAGCCTGTGCCTCTGCATGTGGATAACTGAATACGGCATGAAGGGGGTGAGGACTTCAATACTGACCAGGGTTGCAAATTAACTTTTTTTACCGGCCACTGTCTATCGAATGGGCAAATTCACCAGCCACTTGGTCCATGGTAGTCTATTAGTCTATGGTCAATAACTTTCAGCCAGCCAGTTTAATAGTTGACAACTAATCTATTAATTGATTCATTGATACAGCCCCAGTGAGAAATAGACCTTTTTCAACATTTTTATAAACATTTTTCACTGAATTTACAGAAAATGTGCAATATCATGAAATGTATCGCTATCGTCAGAGGAGATGATCTATATT
>NC_063209.1:14216856-14229356 GCF_017589495.1 Alosa alosa | reverse complement strand
TCCACAAATCAAAAACGCAACACAGCAAAGTCTCTCTCTTTCTCACACACACACACACACACACACACACACACACACACACACACACACACAAACACACAAACACACAAACACACACAAACACACACACACACACACACACACACACACACACACACACACACACACACACACACACACACACACAAACAAAAAGGACACAAAAAGAAAGGACAAATTATGAGCTGAAAAGTGAAGCCTGTGTCTGACCAGCCTGCAGCCAACAGGGTATTTTGGGGACTGGTCAGAGTGGTCACATTGTGTGACTCTGTAGCGAGGGCTATCTGTCCCTGTCTGTTGAGCTGGTGTGTATGTGGTGTGTGTGTGTGTGTGTGTGTGAGCGAGAGAGAGAGTGTGGCTGTGTTCTCTCGTAAAAGTAGTTGTTATAAAAATGTATGTGTGTGGTATATGTGTGCATGGCTCCACATATCCAGGACTGTGTGGGCTTGGCTGAAATTGTGTGTGTGTGTGTGTTTGTGTACACATATGTTTGTTCCTTCATAAACATAGTTTTAGTAACCACATGGTGTGAGGGTGTGTAAATATGTCTGTATATGTTTGTCCACGTATGTGACACGTATATAAGACACGTCAGTATGGTTTCACATAAACATAGCTGCTTAAACTGGGGGCCTCTTACAGGCCACTGCAATGCTCCAGTGATGCCAACCCACTCTTTAGAAGTGCACACTACACATCCGAGTAGCTTACAAACTAAAAATGACCCTCCCTCTCGCTCTCTCACACACACAGACACACACACACACCCCCTTGAGAGAGGGTAGTAAGCAGCTCTAAGAGTAATGGTCGTCCCCTGCTGATGTAAGTGCACATAAACAGCACTCAGCAGTGTTCTTCAGGCTGGGGGCCAGACCACATGTCTCCCATTCACTCGAATACATCTACTGCTGCTAGCGGCTTGCACATACCTCCCATTCACTCTAATACATCTACTGTTAGCGGCTAGTGCATACCTCTCCAATTCACCCTAATATATCTGCTGCTAGCGGCTACCGCTACCAGTATCCTCATATAAAACCTCAGCAAGCAGCTGGCTCAGCAGAAAGCTGTTAGAGCACTCACACCGACTACTACCAACGCAACAAGTCTGGCTCTGATCTGGCCTTGATCTGGGCCTGATATGGGCCTAGCCATGAGGACGGACGGGCTTAGAATCGGAAAAGCTGTTAATTTACTCACACAACTGTGGACTTAACCCAGGGGGGTGAGGGGCAGATTGAGTGTCCAAAAGTCTCTGAGGAGTTGAACTGGCTCTGACTTGGACATATTTTAGCACATATACTGCAAATAGTCTGTCTGTGTATTGTATATCTAACAGACATTCACACACACACACTTCTTCAGTCACATGAGGTAGTGGCACACACATGCTTCAGTTCTTCTACTGAGCTCCACTACCAGGTAGTGGGCCGGATTTGTTGGAATGAGACCTCTTGGGAGGCCGCCACGGTCATGGTCATTATCATTTTCTGCATGGGCATCAGAGTGTTGTTAGATTATATCACTTTTTTGAGCAAACAAGCACACATAATGTACTGCTGTCATATACAGCTCTTTCTCTCTTGAAATGCTCTACTTCCATGTTAGTTTTTCCTCTTTTTCCTTGCTGAGGATGGTTTGTAGTGTTAGGTTTAATTTAATAATTCAATTTATCATATCATAGAGATATTGCTTATTACACATTGTTGAAGACAACTGGATGTGCATATCTTTTTTTTTTCTAATTTTTCCCTTCCTGCCCAAAACATCTAGTGGGCCGTATGAAACCTGCTGGCGGGCCTGATCTGGCCCCTGGGCCTTATGTTTGACACCCCTGCCCTACACACAGTATGGTGCTGAGCTGGAAACTAGCATTAGCCCTACACAGTGAGGTGCTGAGTTCTTTCCTGACTGCCAGAGAAGATTTATGGGCACTTGATAAAGAGATGGTGTATATTCATGTGTGGAAAAATATGCACGCTAATGACGGACATACATTAAAGTGACTATTAAAGGGATTATAATATATTATATTACACTCCACTCCACTATGTAGGACTGCATTTGACTGCAACTCTAATACAGCAAGAAATGGCACATTTATTTGCTAACCACATGATACACAACTGACCGCAATATGAGTTCTGATTGTGTGGGACTGAGAAGGGACTTTGCGTTCTGTTCCTGAATATATAATTACACAATCTGTGAAGTTGAAAAGAGAAGAAAAAGTCAAACTTCCCTTGAAAGCTGACCTACATAGATAAAGGAATTCTGGGATAGGCACCGAGCCTATGAACTGTAAATACCTGTGGTGCTAGCCACAGTGCGCACAAGGCATACACACACACACACACACACAGACACTCGCTCACTCACACCCACACACACACACACACACAGACACTCGCTCACTCACACACACACACACACACACACACACACACACACACACACACACACACACACACACACACACACACACACACACACACACACACACACTCAGGTGGGGAGCTGGCTAGAGCATTGATATCCCTGTTTAGTAGGCAGGTTGCATCCAACATGCAAATGGGGTCCGGCCCCCCCTCCCCTCATACACCCCCACACTCCCCATCCCAGGGTAGCAGAAGCCTGAGCAGAGCAGAGCCATTGATCCCAGTCCAGGCGGCGGGGCAATTACAGCTCGTTAGGTCCAACCTGACGGCTCGTTAATGAAAGACAAACGAGGTCCCATCACCGGAACCCTGCCAGCTCCACCCACCCACACTCCCATCCTCCTGATGGAGAGGAGGAGGAGATAGGAAGAGATAGAGAGAGAGAGAGAGAGAGAGATAGAGAGAGAGAGATAGAGAGAGAGAGATGAATTGGGGATAAAGTGATGACTTTAAAGGATGAGTGGCTACTGCATCTCATTACAGCAGCCGCGCTGCAGCTTTTAGCTCAACATCAGCAGGATGGGATGCACTACTACACACACACACACACACACACACACACACACACACACACACACACACACACACACACACACACACACACACACACACACACACACACACACACGCACGCACGATGCTGGAGTCCCTGCTAAGGCAGAGTGTAGAATGGGAGCTGTTGGATTCTCTGGTTGTTGCGTTGTGTTTTAGTTCTAATGTCTGTATTGAAGATGGTCAATAAAGCTTGACGGCGGGATCAGGATCGGCGATTAGATGATGATTTATTGTAGATGGTACAACAATGAATAACAGCACACAGGCTAAGTCTCAAACAGTAAAACTGTGCAGAGTCTAACCGTTGTGGTTGTTATTAGAAGCGGCTGCTGAGCCTTCCGACAGAAGATGCTCCTCGGGTCGCTTCCTCGATCGTCTTCGAGTCAAAACCTAAGACAAAGCCTGTTATACTAAAACATACAAACGTCAATCATGCCAACGTGGCAGGTGCCAACCAGTGTACACAACCCGGCCCTGGCCAGATGGAGATATTAGCCCGAATAGGCAGACATGCTGTCTCCCTCGGCCCATGTTATCACTGATGTTCCTCGGATGTTCCTAAACATTGGGCTGTATGACCTTCCTGCTGGTACACAGGCTAAGGCACAGTTATGTACAATAATATGGACCTCTCCCTGTTGTATACTACACACAGAAATAACATACAGTATGAACACATCAGAATACAGAATACCCCAGAATTCTACATAGCTTCCTGGTGTGTTGATAAGGCATCAGGCTGGGCCAGGGGACAAGACCACACACACACACAGAGCCACGCAGAGTTCAGGAACCTCACAGGGCAAGGCCAGACTCCAACACAAGATCTCTACAGTAAAAAGACTGGAATACAATACAACGCTGTAAAAAGCCTGGAGCCATTCAGCAACACTGTAAGGGCCTTTCGTTCAAGTGGAGATTCACAGGGGGAACTTTCAATGTTACTGTTCAATGAGTCGAGATGAAAAACTCTCCCTCTAAGTAGTCCTTGCTCTTCTATGCTTTTGTCAGTAATAAAGTACTTTATAAAGTTTATAAAGTTTTATCATGTCAACATGGTTGTACACACAACCTGTAGCACACAAAACACGTCATTGTGTGTGTGTGTGTGTGTGTGTGTGTGTGTGTGTGTGTGTGTGTGTGTGTGTGTGTGTGTGGTGTGTGGTGTGTGTGTGTGTGTGTGTGGTGTGTGTGGTGTGTGAGGGGGCATGTGTGATTGTGTGCATGTTAGCATGTGCTTGTCTACATGCATGTTTGTCTACATGTCTGTGGGTGAGAGACTGAGAGCGTGTGTGTGTGTGAGGGGTAATGTGTGTATACATGTGTGTATGAATGTGTGTGTGTGTGTGTGTGTGTGTGTGTGTGTGTGTGTGTGTGTGTGTGTGTGGGCTGACATGGCGGTGATGAATGACCACTCGACCTGCCTTCCCGCTGGGGGTCAACAGCCCATTAGTGCTGATGTGCCTTCAGCCTCTGACAGCACTACCCACAGCACAGCACAGCGCATCCCTCTCTCCCTCTTTTCTTTCTCTCTTCTCTCTCACTCTTTCTCCCTCTTTTTCCCTTCCTCTTCTCTCTCACTCTTTCTCCCTCTTTTTCCCTTCCTCTTCTCTCTCACTCTTTCTCCCTCTCAATCTCTCTCTTCATTTCTCCATCTTCTCTCCTTCTCTGTCCCTCTCCTCTATTCTTCATTTCCTACCTCCCTTTTTTTTGTGCATCTCTCTCTCTCTCTCTTTCTCTCTCTCTCTCTCTCTCTCTCTCTGTGCATCTCTGTCTCCCAGTGCTATTTGGATGCCCTTGGCAGTAATCTCCTGCTGTTCTTCTCCTCTGGTCTCTCTCTCTCTATCTGTCTTCTTTTTCCTACAACATCCTTCTTCCTCTCAACATCACTCTCTCTCCTCCTCTCTCTATCTCTTCCCTCCTCTCCGTCTCTCTCACTTCTGCCCTCACACACTCATTTTGCCCTCACTGAATGTCCTCCACACGGAACACACTCACTCCCTCTTCCTCCTCTCACTCTCCCTCACTCCTCTCTCTCTCTCTCTCTCCCTCCTCTCACTCTCCCTCCTCTCACTCTCTCTCCCTCCTCTCACTCTCTCTCTCGCTCTCTCCCTCCTCTCTTTCTCCCTCCTCTCACTCTCTCGCTCTCTCCCTCCACTCTTTCTCCATCTCCCTCCTCTCACTCTCTTTCTCTCTCTACCTCCTCTCTCTCTCATATTAGCCCTCTCTACTACCTGCTGCCCACACTCTACACCATCTTTCTATGCTCTCTCTCTCTCTCTCTCTCTCTCTCTCTCTCTCTCTCTATCTGCTGTCTCTCCTCTAAAATGCTCTCCCTCTTAATCTCTATACCTCCCTCTCTCCATGTCTGTCACTTTCTCTGTCCCTTCATTCTATTCTCTCTTTCTCTCTCTCTCTCTGTCCATCCCTCTGTTGAAGGCCAGGCTCATCTATATCCATCTTTAGAGAGGAAATAGAGATGACAAAGGGCAGATTAGCCACCCTCAGCTGCTGGACACAAACACAGCCACTCACCACACACACACACACGTACACACACACACGCACACACACGCACACGCACGCGCACGCGCACACACACACACACACACACGTACACACACGCACGCACACGCACACGCACACGCACACGCACACGCGCACGCGCACACACACACACACACACACACACAACTGTGTAGTCAGCAGCTTCAGTGCAGCTCTTGAACAAAGCCACTAAAGAGGCTATATTTATCAGAGAGAGCCCCCTACTTCCTGCCCCCTCTCAACGCAGACCCCACCATGCAGCAAGCAGAAGGCTGGAGAAGAAAGTGTGTGTGTGTGTGTGTGTGTGCCAGTCCCTGGGCCTCCCGCTGTTCTGGGCGCTCTCGCCATGTTGGCCAAACCAGCCCTTTGGTACACAGGAAACAGGCAAACAGCCGCTCTTTAGGCCAACAGGCAAATGAAATCTTTTCTTGCCGTATTGTGCGATAATCCGATAATCCGGCCTCCCCGTGGCCAACGGACGTCCAAGGCTGCCGGATAACGATGGAGGAAATCAAGCTCCATTACCAACACAGGAGGGAACCGCAGGAGAGGAGCGGAGAGGAGGAACAACGAAGGAGAAAAAAGGAAGAAACAAAAAAAAAGCCTTCTACTGGCTCTGTGGTTGGCACGGGCAGGCCTCATTAAGGTTGGCAGAGTTGGCATACAGAACGCTGCCCATCGGTTACCGTTGCCATGGTGAAATGAACAACAAGGCAACCTTTGCTTTTTTTTTTAACATGTCAACAGCAGTTAGCTTCTGGGTTTTATTCTGTTTTCCTCTGCCCACTGTATTTACATGTCTCCACACACAGACCATGCAGGACTTCTACTAGGAGTGGAACAATCTCTCTCTCTCTCTCTCTCTCTCTCTCTTCTAGGAGCGGAGCAATCTCTCTCTCTCTCTCTCTCTCTCTCTCTCTATAGCAGCAGAAGGCCGACCACAGGCTAATTTAACACTAGCATATATCATACCAAAATAGACGTCATACAAAAATAGAAATAAAAACACACAAACATACACACAATATCTCTCTCTCTTTTTCTTTTCCTCTTTCTCTCTCTCTCACACACACGCACACACACACAACCCACTCTATACTGTTATATTCTGCACTGTTCAAGTCCAGCCAATGAGGGTGCTCTCTTTAAATAGCCCCCATGTTAAACAATATGCCTCTGATGAACAAAGCTGCATCGACTACCTATAGCTTATCAGCTAAAGGCTCACTACAAACAATCTCTCACTCACACACACACACACACACACACACACACACAAACAGCTAACAGCACACACATTCCCCTGTGGTGCTGGAGTAACAAGCCCATGTCAATGCAAATGACGTCCAGAGTCCAGAGGAGGATGACCTTACTGGCACTGTAGGGAGATTGGAGCAGTGCACACTGCACCAACAACAGACCCACATACCGTGTGTGTTGCTGAACAGTGCAGTGTGTGTGTGTGTGTGTGTGTGTGTGTGTGTGTGTGAGTGTGAGTGTATGAATTCATAAAGGAGAGAGTGTGTGTATGTGTGTGTGTGTGTGTGTGTATATGTGTGTGAACAGTATGTATCTGTGTGTGTGTGTGTGTGTATGAATTCATAAAGGAGAGAGAGAGTGTGTGTGTGTGTGTGTGTGTGTGTGTGTGTGTGTGTGTGTGTGTGTGTAAAGGATAGTGCAGAAGAGAAGTGAAGGGGGATTATTTTGATAGAGTTCTCACAGTGTTTGCCAGGAAGGAAATGACTGAATGATTTCTTGTCTCCATTTGCTGGATTTCTGTAATCTGTTTCACGCCAGTGGTGATTAATATGTCAATGTCATTACTGCAGTCCACACTGTGATCGGTACAACGCAATGTGAGTGTGTGTGTGTGTGTTTGTGTGTGTTTGTGTGTTAAATAGCCCAAACTGTGAGATTTGCTAAAGGGTAGTAATGGTATTTCACCACATCACACGTACATTCGTACACATACACACACAAACACAAACACACTAAAGGGTGAAGGCCATCGTCTCATCGCTCTGTGTGTAATTAGGGTGATATGCTGTCAGTCTAGCACTTCTCCTCCAGTAGTGTGTGTGATTTCACAATGTGTGTATGTGTGTGTGTGTGTGTGTGTCCAAGGGGCTGTTGTTGCCTTGGCTCCAGAGTGTGTGTGTGTGCGTGTGTGTGTCTGTGCACAAAAGCAACAAGAGCCCCTCGGACACAGAGTGCCAGAACTGCCTGCACGTCACACACTGTCCCCATCAGAGCAGCCGGCCAGGGGGATACACAGATGGAAGGTCCGCTGGACGGACGGACGGACACACACACACACACACGCACACACTCTGCTCTCTCTCTCTCTCTCTCTCTCTCTCTCACACACACACACAATTCCCAGCACGACACACGATATAAAGCAATCACACAATTGAAGTGTGATCTCCTATGACAGGGGGCCGAGTCCGAACCCCGGGGTAAACACGCGATGACCACATACGGCATGAGAAGAGCCCGCAAACAAACACACAAAAAAACAGCAGCCTACGCCCCTATCCGCCATACACACGTAAACACACACACCTCCAAAGCCCTTGCAGGTCTCGTGGGTACCCATCAATCATAGACCATAGACCCGATCTACAATAGCAGAGTCTGGCCAACCTTCCTCTTCTGTTTCAACCTCTTACAGGCAATGGGTACATGCCATGGCAGCCTTCACGGCAGTATAATGGCACAGTATAAGGATGCTACACTAGTGGTATTCTTCATATCTATTACAAAGTCATATATTCATAATACTTTAATATAGATATTAATTCAATGTGGTCGAAGATAGAACAAGATTAAACTGCTTAATTCAGTCGCTGTGAAGAGGGCTTGGAAGAGATAATGTTCTCTGCCGGCGGAATTTATAGATGCAGTTTTTCACCACCTGATATGAAGGTAATCAAATAAAGGAAACATTTCTGGCTGTGTAGTAAGAAGAAGGAGGATATGTTTAGATAGCAGTGAAAAGAAAATATCACAGCTTGTGACATTTATTCTGAACACAAACATGACTGTTGTGCCCAGCAGTGTATACATCAGTTTGCACTCTGATGGCAGAGCAGATGGAATGCTGTTTATTCACACAGAAGTTTTGGGCAGGAACGAGCCAACCAGCTGCTGTGACAGAAAATTACAGATGAGGAGAGGACACTAGTCTAAACACACACACACACACACACACACATCCATCCATCTCTCCAGAGGGAGTCTTAAACGCAGCCGCAGCCTCCTCCTACAAAGTGCCATTCACCTCAGCTCCCCCAACACACACACACACACACACACACACACACACACACACACACACACACACACAGGGGCGTTGTGCAACCCATATTTTTGGGAGGGCACCTGGGCTGAGATGTATTTTTTTAAAACCCCTTTTCAAAATCAAAACCACACACCAAACATAAATAATACATAGAAGATATTTGTTCTTGATTCTTTATTGAGCTGTGTTCGTTTAAATGACTGACAAATAACATGACAACCATTGTCTATTTGACAAAAAAATGCAGTGTAGGCTAAAACCCTTCAGGCAAACATGAGTTTTTTTTTCTGTTTATGTTTGTGAAGCCTATTCCACAAGGAGACACTGCTAGCCTAGTCTAATTTCATAGTATTTACATTGGATGACTGCTAGGCTACTTGCAATGTTAACAAACAGTTCATAACAATCTTGGATAATACTCATTTCCAGTTGTTGTTCTTAGGGCTTCTGAAGACACTACCACACCACAGTTGGCTTTCCATTGTTATTCCTGACAAAGCCTGGAGCTTAATGCACACAATTGTGATTAGGCTACCTTGGGCTGATTTAATGTGACTAACTAATTCATATTTGTCAAATATGTATCTATAATCTCGATAGGGAGTCAATCTCCCTATGAAACCAATTAAGGGGGCAAGAGCACTCTATTGTTACCTGTTCACATCGCGCTTTCTCCCTGCCTGCTTTGCCACAGTCACTGTCTCGCTAAGTACCGCCTATTGAACAGAGATTAGCCGATACCGGTTCAGAAGCAGCACAAGCTCTCAAACAGCTGAATGCAGCTGCCTAGGGAGACCCGAGAGAGAAATGAGTGAACGTCGCGTTAACTGCAGTCTGATTCTAAATGTATGGGCACAACGCCACTGCACACAGTTCCCTTCAGCCCCTCCCCCCCAAAAAAAACATGTGCGTGCGCGCACACACACACACACTATCCCCGGGGTTTGTTAATCATATAGTTCCCCACAGTCCCCCCAAAACACAGTGTTTATTTACACAGTGAACTTCCAAAACGACTCAAAGGACGGCACAAATAAAAGCAGAGAGAACGAAAAACGAGAAAACAAAGCGAGATGAGAAAAACGAGTGCCCTGTTGTTGTTCTTCTGCGTAATGACACTGAAAGGCTGGAGGAGTGTAAACACGCAAACACAAATGGCCCTCGAGGGCTTTCTTTTCTCCAAAAACGACTCGTCTGTAAACACAAGCCAGCAGCTAGCAGAGTGTATAAGCATCACATCACTACAGAAGGCGTGAGAGCACCACGCTGCTGTGAGAGAGAGAGAGAGAGAGATTCAGTGTGTAGAGAAAAGAAAGAAGAGAGAGCAAAAATGTTTGAGATGGAAAGGAGGAATAAGGTGGCAATAATGGATATACAATAATATAGGACAATACTAATATAGTAAAATATCATATTGAATTGAATGCAAAAACAATATGGTAAAATAATAATAATAATCAAATAGAGAAGAATGAATGAGTGAGCATGCTATAATGTGTAAGAGGGAGAGAGAGAGAGGGAGAGATAGAGAGAGAGAGAGAGAGAGAAAGAAGAGATGAAAGATGAGAGAATGATGATGGACCAGAGAGAGAGAATAACAGCTGTGGACTCCTCTGCTTCTCCTCTCCTCTACACTGATGAGACTCCATGTGTTCAGCTGCTCCAGTGACTGCTCTGCTAATGAATCCTCCTGCACCACCAGAGAACAAGTCGCCTCTGCCATCGTCACTGGGCTCTCTGTAACCACGGTTACATCACCTTTTCTCACGGCAAACGTGCCGATGTTGGTGACATATGGAAATGAGACCTGCCGCCCCAAGGAGGAAGAGAAAGAGAAAGAGGAGGAGGAGGAGGAGGAGGAGGAGGAGGAGGAGTAACATTGCTCCTCATATCCTTGTTAAAACTGACAACTGGCTCAACATCAGCCACAGAGGCAGAGAGCGGCAGAGAGCGGCAGAGGTGGCACCATGTGGGCACACTGATACAGAGAGCGGCAGAGGTGGCACCATGTGGGCACACAGATACACAGGGAGGCAGAGGTGGCACCATGTGGGCACACTGATACATAGGGAGGCAGAGGTGGCAGCACACAGATACATAGGGAGGCAGAGGTGGCACCATGTGGGCACACTGATACATAGGGAGGCAGAGGTGGCAGCAAACAGATACATAGGGAGGCAGAGGTGGCACCATGTGGGCACACTGATACATAGGGAGGCAGAGGTGGCAGCACACAGATACATAGGGAGGCAGAGGTGGCACCATGTGGGCACACTGATACACAGGGAGGCAGAGGTGGCACAGATGAATAGGGATGCAGCAGAGGTGGCACAATGCAGTGCCACAGACACATAGAGAAGCAGAGGTTTGGTGGCACAGCCCATTATCTGGGCATTACCAGGGCAGCACATAAGGGCTACATGTCAGCTTTGTGTGTTCTTAACGTTTGTGGTCATGTGAGTGATGTGATTAGCTTGTACATCACTACTCATGAGCTCATCATCATTACCTTAGCGGCTAATGTCTAATGTCTCATGCAGACAGTCTAATCCCACTGAATCATGCAGAGCATGCACTCCACTAATAAACACCAGGCAAGGGAACGAGGAGTCATAAACTGTGCAGAAACCACATATTAAATAAACAGGACTCATCAACCAGTGTTCACTCCCATGTTCCTACAGCAATGCAGCCCGCCAGCAATATAAACGCTAAAGCGAAGCACAGACTTCAGTGGCATCTCTCTATTTTCATTGCAAATCAGCCGTCGCTGGAACAGCCCACTAACAGCATAAAGGAGCCGTGTTAACTGCAGTCTAATTACCATCCGCCTGCCTATCTCTGCAGGACACTGGGCCCATTGTTAGCCAGCGGAGCGCACCAGCAGAGACAGACGACGCTGGGCCTGGGTCTGTCTGGGGTCTCTGGACACCCACCACTGCACAGGTGGAGCTCTGCCACCGTCTGGTGCCCACGTGCCAAGGGGGTGAGGCGCCAGTATGATGGAGTTTGTGTGTGTGTGTGTGTGTGTTACTGAATGTGAGTACACTGTACAGTATGTGTGTGTGAAAGAGATACTATGTCCGTGTGTTTGGTTTTGTGCATAGGTGTGTGTGTGTGTGTGTGTGTGTGTTGCTCACATTCCTAAAGAGCCTGGAGGGCAGTGCTAAGTTCAAGGTCGGCTAATGGATGGCAAACTTCTGTCCCGAGCTGCTCTGTGAAGAGCCGGTCTGAGCATCAGCTGCAAGGGCCTTGTTAGAAGTCATTTGTATCATATGAACTGACTTTGCAAGACACACAAACACACACACACACACACACACACACACACACCAGGGCCCGAATTATCTTTTTGTCTTTAAGGGGGTCTATCTCATAAAAAGTTGGCACACCCCGCGCATAGCCTAACAAGGCAATACAATTAAATAGCCTAGGCGCGAGTGGCGCTTTTGATATATTTTAATTTCACGTCTGTAATGGTAAGAGATCGCACAGGGATAGATAATAAGCGGTTGTTTAAGATTAAATTACAATGCCAGACACCTTCAGATATCAGAGACCCCCTCAGATTCTTGACTTTGTTGCTTTCATGGGAGCCAATCCTCACTCATTGGGAG
>NC_063209.1:14204356-14211856 GCF_017589495.1 Alosa alosa | reverse complement strand
AAGAGCTCAAGTATGTGTGTGTGTGTGTGTGTGTGTGTGTGTGTGTGTGTGTGTGTGTGTGACTAAGTATTCAGAGAAGCCAAACACACACTTGTGACCTCAGCAGTGTAAACACGCGAGGGGAACCTGCGCTATTCCTGGACTGTTTTTCTACCCTTCAAGCGCTGACATTTCTGTAGCGTTATTCGGCAAAAACTTCACCCTGATGGAGGGGTAATGAGGCACCTACACACACGCACACACACACACGCACGCACGCACACAGACACACACAGGCAGGCATACACACGCACACACACACACTAAGTGACAGGTGACCTTTAGCGTTCCGTCTCACAACACGGCGTGTGCGGGTGATCGAAGAGCTCCATGTGACAAATGTGTTTGCAGGTTATTGATGGTGGCCACAGCCAGGGCCCATGAGGCGGGACATGGATCACAGCACAGAGGGGTGGAGGAGTGGGTGGATGTGAGGATGAAATGAACAGAAAAGAAAAGAGAACACGTCATCAGCCCCACCTCTAAACACCTCTCCGGTTTCCAAAACACTCCGGCTTCTGACCAGCTGTGGACTCATATCGCCGGCCAGCCCTCATTAGTAAAGCCCACTCACTGCCCATACACTTACATGTACACACCCCATGTAATGTAAACACACCAATTTGGCTACTGTCAGCTGTGTGTGTGTGTGTGTATGTGTGTGTGAGAGGGTGGGTAGGGATTTGATCATTGTAAAAGTATGGAGCAGAGCAGATTCCAGAGGGTCTGAGGGCTAATCCACCACTGCCAGAGAATGTGCTGCTGGATAACCAAGGAGCCTCTAATAGGTGACGCAAACCTTCCCATGATGCACTACTCTGAGGAGACGCGAGTGGAGAAGTGGTGGAGGAAACATGGCCATGTGTGTAAGCCAGAGCGCTGATGGACTTATTGAGACGCTGTTCTGCTTCCCTAGTTGTCCTCAGAGGGCACAGACACACCACACCACACCACACCACACCACACCACCAAACCACTCATGTACGCTCCCCATGTCCGTCACGTCTCCGAACCTCCCTCTCCACTTGCTTTTCTACCTTGGGCAATGTCACAGAGAGAGAGAGAGAGAGAGAGAGAGAGAGAGAGAGAGAGAGAGAGAGAGAGAGAGAGAGAGAGAGAGAGAGAGAGAGAGAGAGAGAGAGAGAGAGAGAGAGAGAGGAGAGAGAGAGAGAGAGCGGGGGCCCTAAAAAGCCTAAAAAGAGTGCTTCAAAAGCCTCTTTATGGGCGCCCAGACACGCTGCCTCTCTAATGCATTCTGTCATGGAGCAACAAACATCCACAATGCACCCAACTCACTGGCACAACTCTGGAGAGACGGAGTGGAGGAGGAGTAATAGGAGGAGGAGGAGGGGATGAGTGAAACAAGGAGAGAGAAGGGAAAGGAAGGAGAGGAGGAGGAAGACAAAAGGAGAGAGAGGGATGCATGAAATGGAAAGTGTGTGTGTGTGTGTGTGTGTGTGTGTGTGTGTGTGTGTGTGTGTGTGTGTGTGTGTGTGTGTGTGATGGCATAACATCTGCTAACCCAAAGGCTGATGTTCTGGGCCTGCCAGTGAGCACAGGGGCACCATGGGTAATTTGTCCGCTTGTTTGGATAATCCACCATCTGCCGAGGCTGGGCAGGGGTGGGTCACCGCTGAGGCCTTTGGGATAGCGCAGGAAATGAAATCACACACTCCGAAAAATAACCCAAAATCCCTTTAGCTCAAATCCACTTTGGACCTTCAAATAAAGCACTGTTTGCATGGCAGCTTTACCCGGATCTACTTCAAAAACCCACGCAGGTAAAAGAAACCTCAAACAAAAGGGTTTTCAAAAGGGAGTAATTCTACACAGTTCTACTATAGAGTTCGTAGAACCCAGTGGTGGGTCGGAGGTGTGGACCAGACTGGTTGGATGCCATGTGAACCATGAAGCATATGTACTGCTAAAATAGACACCTGGGCAGTGCTGTAAGTGGCTTTGCTGGAGAGAGAGAGAAGGAAAGGAAAGGAAGGGAGGAGACAAAAGGAGGGATGCATGGGAAATGGAAAGTGTGTGTGTGTGTGTGTGTGTGTGTGTGTGTGTGTGTGTGTGTGTGTGTGTGTGTGTGTGTGTGATGGCATAACATCTGCTAACCCAAAGGCTGATGTTCTGGGCCATGCCAGTGAGTGACACAGGGGCACCATGGGTAATTTGTCAGCTTGTTTGGATAATCCACCATCTGCGAGGCTGGGCAGGGGTGGGTCACCCAGCTGAGGCCTTTGGGATAAGCACTTGGGAAATGAAATCACACACTCCGAAAAATAACCCAAAATCCCTTTTTAGCTCAAATCCACTTTGGACCTTCAAATAAAGCACTGTTTGCATGGCAGCTTTACCGGATCTACTTCAAAACCCACAAAGAGGTAAAAGAAACCTCAAACAAAAAGGGTTTTCAAAGGGAGTAATTCTACACAGTTCTACTATAGAGTTATTTAGAACCCAGTGGTGGGTCGGAGGTGTGGACCAGACTGGTTGGATGCCATGTGAACCATGAAGCATATGTACTGCTAAAATAGACACCTGGGCAGTGCTGTAAGTGGCTTTGCTGGAGAGAGAGGGGGGATGACCGGTCCACTGGTTTCTGGAGAGAGCCTAAGTAATCACATTTTACAAATCCGCCCACAGTGTTTATACACAGCAGGTACTGTAGCTATAGAACTAATCAGCTGTGACCAGCAAAGTGAACTGTTATGAACCTCTACAACAACTGTTATAACCAGCATAACAAAGCACTTAAAATCCTTAGGATATCTTGTTCTTGGTTTATGTATTTATACTTAAGTAGTATTTCTGTCACATACCCTGTGTACAGACCGAACCGTGTTAGAGAGAGTTCCTGATGAAATAGAACATAAAAGTGTCGTCTTTATCATCAGGAGGATCTCAGACTGTCCCTGAGCAGCTAATTTCACACTTCGCTAAAGTAGCAATTAACAGCAGCACGCGTCGTGTGCTAAATATATCCCGCCTGAAGGTGAATCTTTCTCCCATCAGATAAAAATTACAATAACGCTCGCAGCCTTCTCTGACAGGAAGACATGGCTGCTCGCCAGGAATGTACACCAGACCTTCGCATGCAGCGTCGCCAGTCCTTCCATCCATTTCTATCACTCTCTCTCTATCCCTATCTCTCTCTGTCCCTCTCGGTCCCTCTCTCTCTAACCCTGTCTCTCTCTGCCCCCCCCTCCTCTCCCTGTCTGTCTGTCGGTCTCTCTCTCGGCACCTAAATTAATATCCCAACCAACATATTTACACCCCCACAAATCTCCATACAACTCTCCAAGCCGCCGACACTACAAGCACCACCATGTCAAAACCAAAACAGGTGAGATGGACCCTAGACCTATCGGGGTGGTGGTTGGGGGGGTGCATTCCCCAGATGGAATCTACTAGACTCCAGGGTCAAAGGTCAGAGGTCAGCAATGTATTTGGCCTGCTGAGCCCATTGTCCTGAGGGACGCTGGTGGAATGGCGTCTGTGAGTAAGGACTTCCCAGCAGTGACCGAGGCTATGCGGAGAGAGTGGACAGACGCCTGATTCACTCTGGAGAATCCCACTGGACTGCATAACAACACACTTCCTGTGGTCCACCAGAGAGTTCGCTCTTCCGGTTTCTCTCTGCAGTTTGGACATTAAAAATCCCTAAGGCTGTTCCAGGCTATCCTCAGACTCTCAAGTGGACACAAGAGAGCCGGCCTGTTAAACAAGCCACAAACTCACATCCTTCCCTTCCTTCTTCCGCAAATAAAGTTTTCTAACTTTCCTTAATTTCTGCTGATTCACTTGTCTGTTCCTTACTTCCACTCTCTCTGTCTGAGAGTGTGTGTGTGTGTGTGTGTGTGTGTGTGTGTGTGTGTGCTTTAGGGAATGGAGATAGCACCAGGGAGAGGAACACTTCCACTGTGTTCACTCTGCATCTCCGATTTGTGTGCGGTGATGAAGTAATGAAGTCAGGTTTGTGCACTTTGAGGAGGGCTGGAACAGCTCACGGCGCTCTGCGGCGCGGCCTCATTCGGATTGCCGGAGCTCGTCGGGAGACTTTGAAATTATAACAAATAAAGTTCAGCTGCAGTTCAGCTGCAGTTCAGCATAAGGAGGAAGACACACACTGAGGCAAACACAGACAACACACACACACACACACACACAAGGGAGGCGAGACAGAACCTGTACAGAATGCTCAAAGAGGTGGAGAGTGAGGGAGGGAGGGGAGAGAGAGAGAGAGAGAGAGAGAGAGAGAGAGAATATAATCATAAAAAAGTGAGGTAGGGAGGAGAAAGAGATAGATAGATAGATAGATAGATAGATACTGTAGATAGATAGATAGATTGAATATAACCATAAAAGAGGTAAGAGAGGGAGAGAGAGAGAGAGAGGGGCATAGGGAGAGGGAGAGGGAGAGGGAGAGAGAAAGAGAGGGAAAAGGAGAGAGAGAGCAAAAGAGAGGGAGAGAGGGAGAGAGTGAGCAAAAGAGAGAGAGTGAGAGGCATCGTTCAGTGTCCATGGTGAGAGAAATTGAGCTTTAATCTTCTGGAGCTGTGGGAGGCAGTGACTGTGCTTGTAGTCTCACACTGAGAGGCTAACACACACTGCCTTTTCATATCCAATCTCTCTCACACACACACACACACATACCGTGGAGAGAGAGAGAAAGAGAAGAGAGAGAGAGAGAGAGAGAGAGAGAGGTACACAGGCACTCCCCCACAAGCCGATCAGTGCAGCCCGACTGACTTACATCAACTCCACACACACATAGGGAAAAACAGAAACACACACAGAAATGATATCAACACTCAACACACAGTCACAAAACAGACATACACCACACAACACAGGCGCGCACCACACACACACACACACACACACACACACACACACACACACACACACACACACACACACACACACACACACACACACACACACACACACACACACACACTGCAGGCTTGGACAGTGTGTCAGGGAGGTAGAGGGGCGGTCAGTCAATCATTTAAGTGTGGACCATCACTGTCATCATGGTCATCAAGGTAGTCGTGGTCAAGGTAGGGTGGAAACCGTAGGGAGGATAATTGGAGCACTGGCAGTGAGGATACTCCACCAGGACACAACTCAGCTGAGCAGAGGAGGAGGAAGATAATGAGAGAAAGAGGGAGAGAGAGAGAGAGAAAGAGAGAGAGGTTTAACACCCAGCCTTCCTCCAGTACTCTTTGGGTGGCTAAGCAGAGCTGAATCAATCCCATAATTCCTCAGTTATGACAGGCACACGGACATACTGGACCTCTCCCTCCCCACCAGCCCTGTCTGTGTGTGTGTGTATCTGCGTGTGTCTGTGTGTGTGTGTGTCGGCGTGCGTCTGTGTGTCTGCATGTGTTTGTGTGTGTCTGCGTGTGTTTGTGTGTCTATTTTGTAACCATAGCAGCGCAGTGATTATGTTAGCAGTTCACATGTGTGTTGGAGGTCGATGTGAATGTGAATGAGTCATGTGTGGCTGTGTACACCTAACCTAGGTGGAACAAAGTCCGTACATTTTAAGAAAATCAAAGAGGAGCGAGTGAGCAAAACAAAATGCACTATAGGCTATAACGGAACTTGGAACCTGTATGTAGTCTCTTTAAACAAAGCCTATGGGACTTATAATGGGCAAATGTCCCCTTTGGGGATAAAAACAAGTAATCAACAAAGCTTATAGGGCAAATGTCCCCTTTGGGAATCAATAAAGTAATCTATCTAAGTAACTTTGTAAAACTCCAAGCCCTCATTTATATTCTCAGAGGGATATTGCTACATTTAAGACACGGGTTGATTTTTTTTCTGTCAAGCTGCCAACTGCTAAATTGGCAGCAAATCTCTCTGTTCACAACACTGTAATGTGAATTAGAAAAAAATGTGACTGAGAATATCACACTAATGAAAAATAAATGTGCTAAGTAAATCACCATGCCTTTGTGTGAATCAAACTGAACCTTTTCCGACTTGGGCGGAAAATAGGTTACAAGGAGGCGCATTGGAAACCAGACAGTAATATCCTACTTCAACAAAAGAATGAGTAGCAAACTTCTCATCTGTCACCAGATCCCAATGCCCTAATAGTGCTAGTCTCAGAGGTCATACTCTATCAGTGCCGACGGTTACCAGAAATATATAGCTTTGATGGGACTGATTATGGGGTGTCAAGTACGAAGCTTGTGCATTTGTTCTGTGTGCGTGTGTGTGGTTTTCATGAGAATACTTCATGAGGCAGTCAGTGGTAGTGGCAGTAGGTCGAGTATGTATGTTACTGTCTGTATGGGCCATCATTGGCTTGATGTGACTGCTTACACAGCGAGGGTGTGTGTGTGTGTGTGTGTGTGTGTGTGTGTGTGTGTGTGTGTGTGTGTGTGTGTCTGCATTTAAAGCAGTTCATTCCGCAGGTCAAGAGTGTGTGCACTTGCATCTCTTTATGTGGATGGATCTGACGCAGCTGCTTAGGTGGCAGTTGCAGAGGACTATGTGAAATTGGGTGTGTGATGGAGGAGGTGTGTGTGTGTGTGTGTGTGTGTGTGTGTGTGTGTGCATATGTGTGTGTACGTGTATGCATGTATTTGTGTGTGTGTGTGTGTGTGTGTGTGTGTGTGTGCGAGTGTATATTTGTATGTGTGTGTGTGTGTGTGTGTGTGTGTGTGTGTGTTTGTGTGTGTGTGATGCATCTCTTGCGAGTGCTTAAGTGGCAGATGCACTGTGTAGCCACTCATCCTTTCCTTGGATCCTTTCGCGCCTCACAGTAGCACCTGCGGAACCAAGCGGAACAAGGCAGAACGCGGCGTTGCACGACGCCACTCCTCCCTAATGAAGCCATTACCATGATGAAGGAGAACGCTGCTGAATAAACTGGAAGACAACAGTGAACAGTGAAAAGCCTCATGAACCATCTGCGAAAGCACTTTGGCAACAACACACCACTGTTTACAACACCCATAGGGGTGGTGAGTGGGGTTCCAATTTCCAATTCAACACTGACGTGTGCATGAGTGAATGCACAGGCACATGCACACACATGGCCGGCTACACACACACACACACACACACACACACACACACACACACACACACACGGCAAGACATCGACTAAGCTACAGAGTGTATGAGCAGACAAAAGGTGAAAACACTTATGATGTTTCAGACATCAGAATTATAAAGCCATAACTGAAATTCATTAATGTGGTCCCACATTGCGACTCCATTAACTGACTGTTTCCTGATAAGTTCCTACATGGCAATATATAGCTTGAGCAAAGGCTAGCATTGATCTGGCGCAGGAGAGAGGAAGACAACAGTGTAGGAAGAGGTGTGTGTGTGTGTGTGTGTGTGTGTGTGTGTGTGTCTTCAGGTGGCAGTGTGTTTGAGTGTAACTCCAGCTGTGTGCTTTGATAAGTCACCAGAGTGCAGGGTTTTGTTCCA
>NC_063209.1:14193611-14201111 GCF_017589495.1 Alosa alosa | reverse complement strand
TGTATATATGTGTGTGTGTGTGTGTGTGTGTGTGTTTGCGCATATACGTGTGTGTGTGTGTGTGTGTGTGTGTGTGTGTGTGTGTGTGTGTGTGTGTGTGTGTGTGTGTGTGTGTGTGTGTGTGTGTGTATATATATATATATATATATATATATATATATATATATATGTATGTGTGTGTGTGTGTGTGTGTGTGTGTGTGTTTGCGCATATACGTGTGTGTGTCGTGTGTGTGTGTGTGTGAGAGTGTTAGAGTGGTCTTGGGGACTGAAAAACGCAAAGGATTCAGTAAATCTCATTAAAGCCAAGTGCCCTCTCTGATGTCATTAACTGACAGACCTGCTGACAGACCCACTGATAGACAGACTGACAGACAGGCCAGTGCAGGGCTTTGAAGTGCCTTTGAAAGGCCCAACTTCTCCCAGCCGGGGCACAGGCAACAAAGGGTGCTTCACTCTGCATCTGGCCATGAATACGGCCCATAGGGCCCACCAGGGGACAGAGCACTAGAAACAAGTCACACAGACTTGAGAGAGAGAGAGAGAGAGAGAGACGTGGACAGACTGAAAAAGCTGACATCTGGCAGAATGCCCCCACAACTCATGTTTAAAGTCTTTGCTTTCTGCTTTCATCACCTGCTCTCTCCCTCCATCTCTCTCTCCCTCTCTCTCTCTCTCTCTCTCTCTCTCCCCATCAATCCACCCCTCACTGTTGTTTTCTGTGCCAGCCTTCAGCCAGGCAAGCGTTTGGCCCTGGTCAGCCTCTCCATCGAGCTGCTGCGGCCCGCTCACATAGCTGCCCTGGCCTCTCGCTTAGTGCATTTCAATAATGCATTAACTGCTGATCAAAGCCAATTAATAGTCAAGCGAAGCCTTTGACTTGGCCAGGCGTCTTAACCTTGCCAGCTTCTCCTGCATAAATCATGGGCCAAGCTGTTTTTTTTTATCTTTGGGCTCTTTTATCACTTGTTTACGCAGGACGATACAATAGCAATGAGGGCACATAAGTGGAGGAAAGGGGAGCAGTTCTGGCTACCTCCCCAGGAACCAGGAACATACTTCCCCAGGAACCAGGAACATACTTCCCCAGGAACCAGGAACATACTTCCCCAGGAACCAGGAACATACTTCCCCAGGAATCAGGAACGTACTTCCCCAGGAACCAGGAACGTACTACTCCAGGCAAAGGAAGGGGGAGCCACTGATAAAGTGGGTGGCTTTTCAGCCCTGGTGTCTAGACATGGCAGGGCTTCTTCTAGATTGCTTTAGCCCTACCCCTGCGCCCAGTTGTACCAGTGGCTGAAGTGCATGTATAGTCAGGCCGTCGCCTTGCCCATTAAAATATCATGAATACAAAACTAACACAGACGTCAGACTCTACAGTAAATATTAAGCCCTCAGACCTGGTGCCTCTTGTGAGTGATGGCTAAGTGATGTGAAGTGCTAAGTGTGTGTGTGTGTGTGTGTAATTGTGTTTCTTACTCAGTTGCTAATTCTCCTACTCCTATTGTTGAGTATGCAAGTGTACACTTGCCTCAGACTGTCAGACAAGGCATCACACAATGGTGCTGGGCAAGTCAGGGGGCCATGAAAGAAAAGGAGAGAGAGAGAGAAAGACAGACAGAGACAGACAGAGAGAGAGAGAGATATTTTGCAGGACAGTGCTGTCAGGCAGATGGAGATGGACTTCAGAGAGAAGACGAGGAGTCATCTGATGGCGCTGGCCAACACAACACCAGCCGTGGCATGTGCAATCCGTCTCTGTCTGAACGCGGTCGAGAGCCTGTCTACCGACTGACGCAAATGATAACCATGCAGCATGCAGAGGGCTGGTTACAGAGAGCTGGCTACAGAGGGCTGGGACTCTGACGGGAGCTACGGCTCACTCGCTTGCAATCTCAAGTCTTAATTTAACAATCAGGGAGCCACTTTATCAACTTAAACACTCATATGGATTTTGCATTTCAATAAGGGCTGTCAACATCAGTGCAGTGAGAACTAGGGGATACCACACTCCCACACGTACTTATACACACACACACACACAAACACACAAACACACCACTAACTTTGCAATATAACTTCAGAAATTAAGTCAAAATGGAGTTATGAACACAAACACACACACACACACACACACACATACACACACACCTACGTTTCACACACTCACACACACCTGAGATTGCTCTCGGAGGAGGGTGAAAATGATTTACAGATAATTTTCCGCCAGCTTCTCTCCGCACACTGGAGGAGAGAAGCCCAATTTATTGCACATTATTTTCAGCTGCCGCTCTCTAGTGCCTGCTCCAACCACACAGCTTTATTAAAGCAGAACAGAGCAGGAACAAACACACAGGACCCTACTCTGACTTAGTGACAGCCTAAGGAATGTGTATGCGATTGTCTGAGGTAAGGGAGTGTGTGTGTGTGTGTGTGTGTGTGTGTGAGAGAGAGAGGGAAGAGAACTTGACTGGAGAAAATAGGCCATCCCCTGGAAACAATACGCATGCGGTAGACGCAGTGTACAGACGGGCAGAATAGAAAGGGGACTTTCTGGGCCAAGTTGTCTGATAGAACCCCACACACACACACACACACACACACACACACACACACCTTCCTTAAGTTCCGGAGGGGCTGCAGTGGGAAATGCAGAGAGAGGGAAAGAGGAGGCGGAGAAGGCCCACTTTACTGCAGCAGTCTCAGGGGAGCGCTACACTCCGCTTTCACATACGGCTCTGATACGGTTCCAGCCCGGGCCTGACGTGGCCCTGAGTTACGGCTGAGTTATGGCCTCTGGCTGGCACTTGAGCCTTTACTGATAGCGTAATGCTTCTTTGGTCTGGGCTGGTCCCATAGAGGCCAATTATCCTCCCCATTCAAACCACAAATGCAATACTAAGTGTAAGTCTGTGTGTGAGTGAGAAGATAGTGTGAGTGTGTGTGTGTGTGTGTGTGTGTGTGTGTGTGTGTGTGTGTGTGTGTGTGTACCTAAGGATGCAGTGCTCCCCCACATGCAGCTGGGCAGCTGCAAAAAAATAGAACAAGCAAACAAGCACCAAGACTGGTGAGAGGACAAGGAGAACTACACCCACACGCACACACACACACACACTTGCGCACGCACGCGCACATGCACACACACACTTGCGCACGCACGCGCACATACACACACACACACACACACACACACACACACACACACGCACACACACACACACACACACACACACACACACACACACACACACACACACACACACACACACACACACACACACACCTGCACACACACACACACACACACACACACACACACACACACACACACACCTGAGGGAGAGACCACTTGACTGTAACAGGGCAGAGACCAATGAAGGCAGATAGATTACTGAGCTCCAAGGAAGCCCGCCTCACTTACTTTATCACTCTGTTCCTCTCGCTCTATCCCTCTCCCTCTCTCTCTCTCTCTCTCTCTCTCTCTCTCCCTCTCCTTTTCTTTGTCTCCCTCTCTTTCTCTCGCTCCTGTCTCTGCGCCCCTGCCGCCCCTAAACCCTCTCCCAGGTGCCCTTAGTTCACACAGCTCAGCATATTCCAAGCCCTGGTGCTAGGCCGGCTCCACCACTCTGAGTCTTTGGCAGCCAGTTAATTGTTAATGAGCCCCTTACTAAGTCTTTCGTTTCAACAAAGTCTTCCATGACAGAAGCAGAAACGCAAGAGAAAAGCACTTGCTCAACACAGTGCCTAAAGATAACCTCTGAAGCACAATCCTCCACACCAATGTTACCAATGTTAACATAACCCTGTAGAGCCCACTTTTGTAAAATTACAACGATTACTTCTACCTAGCCTAAAGAAAAAAAATCTACATTTACATAGTCATTGTGTCCTATTGTATAGCCTTGCAATGCGTTTTATGTCTGTCTAAATGTCAGATTTATGTGTGTAATAATCACTTCTATCTGAAAACCGAATACGAGTGCAGTGGTGTAAATGGTCTATAAACATGGCAGCGATGATCCACTGACGAGCTGGTTCTGAAGGCCTGCATAACAAACCCATTCACAACCAGGAAGAGTGCACATCAACTTAGGCCCTACAGTCGTTTTTCATTCACAGAAGGAAATTGACAAATTGACAAATAAATACATACAAAAAACAAATAAATAAAATAAGGAAATAAACAGGACTTCAACAGAAACCGGTTCTAAGTCACTCCCAGTAAACTTCCACCTTCACTCTCACTCTTGCCACCGCTCTCTCTCTCTCTTTCTGTGTGTGTGTGTGTGTGTGTGTGTGTGTGTGTGTGTGTGTGTGTGTGTGTGTGTGTGTGTGTGTGTAGGGGGAGCCTCAGGGCCACTTTGTTATTTTAATAATTTATAATAGGTGAGGAGGATATAGGGCCTCATCTCTACTCCAGTGCTCACACACACACAGAGAGAGAGAGAGAGAGAGAGAGAGAGAGAGAGAGAGAGAGAGAGTGAGAGAGATACAGAGCGAAAAGGAATGTTCTTCCTCCCTGTCTCACACACAAAAATGCAAATGAACAAACACATCCACAAATCAAACACACACACACACACTTATAGACCAACAGTGATGTCAGTGACAGAATGGCCACCTGGGGAAAAGCAACTAGAGAAGCTCTCAACTCAAGTGTTCAGGGATGGAAACAAGCTCCACACACACACACACACACACACACACACACACACACACACACACACACACACACACACACACACACACACACACACACCACACACACACGCACACGCACACGCACACGCACACATGCACACCCTTCTCCAATACACACACATGCACACACACACACACAGGAGAGGAGAGGCGTAAAAAGGAGAGGGGAGACGAGGGGAAGGGGAGGGTAGAGGAGAAGCAAGCAGAGGGAAAGAGAGAAGAGAGGAGAGAAGAGAGGAGAGAAGAGAGGAGAGAGGAGAGAAGAGAGGAGAGAGGAGAGAGGAGAGAACAGGAGAGAGAGGAGGAGAGGAAAGGAGAGAGGAGACAACAGGAGAGAGAGGAGGAGAGGAAAGGAGAGAGGAGATAGGAGAGAACAGGAGAGAGAGGAGGAGAGGAAAGTAGAGGGTTTGTGGGATGACGTGAGGTGTGTTTCAGTCACGGGTCAGTGGTCTGATTTTACACACCAGGAGAGAGCCAGCAGACTGTGTGTCAGACAAGCATCCAGTGGAGAGGAGAGAGAAGGAGATGGGAGATGCGCGCGCGTGCGCACACACACACACACACACACACACACACACACACACACACACACACACACACACACACACACACACACACACACACAACAGAGGCTTGGCACTATGTCAGCCTTTTCCTAGACATACAGAATGTGGTAATCACATTTCCACACACGCTTCAAAGAGAACTGATGCCTCTCCTCTTTAGTCTATGGAGTGTAATCTCATTAGACTCCAACACACACACACACACACACACACACACACACACACACAAACACACACGCACACACGCACGCAAGCACACTATGCCAGTCTCTAGTTAAAAAGTGTGGTGAAAAAAGAGAGGTGCCAAAGAAACACACTATGCAGAAAATAAACACACACTCAAGGGGAGGAAGAGACAACACTCTCACTCTCTCAAGCCTAGAGACTAAGGCATCTTTATTTCCACACGAAGCTTAAATAAATATACTATATCCAATTTCCCATACACACACCCGCACACAGTCACTATAAGTATTGGTTTGAGAGACACGTCTCATTTCCACATTTCCCCACTAGTCTGGTAGTGGCTTATTGCCTTCCAAGAGCCTTTCTGTCTCTACACCCATCCTTTTGCTCACCCCATCTTTCTGACCATCTCTGTCTTTCTTGCCCACTGAGTGACTGTCTCTGTCTCTGTCTCTGTCTCTGTCTCTGTCTCTGTCTCTGTCTCTGTCTCTGTCTGTCTCTGTCTCTGTCTCTGTCTCTGTCTCTGTCTCTGTCTCTGTCTCTGTCTCTGTCTCTGTCTCTGTCTCTGTCTCTGTCTCTCTCTCTCTCTCTCTCTCTCTCTCTCTCTCTCTCTCTCTCTCTCTCTCTCTCTCTCTCTCTCTCTCTCTCTCTCTCTCTCTCTCTCTCTCTCTCTCTCTCTCTCTCTCTATATATATATATATATATATATATATATATATATATATATATATATATATCTCTCTCCCCATCTCTCCTGACCTGCTCTGTCTCTTCCATCTGTATTTAGGGGATGAGCTCAAGGTCAGGAGAAGAGTGCCATGCTGGGCCAAGTCTGCATGTGTCTTCAATACCTCTCTTTCCCTCTTTCTCTTTTCTTTTGTTCCCCCTCTCTTCTCTGTATGTGTCCTGTTATTGCCAGCCCCAGGTCTGTATGGGTAGGGCCAACTCTCCATGTGTCCTCGATCTCTCTCCCTCTCTCCCCTCCACACACCCCCCAACCCCCCCCCCCATCTCTGTTTCTAGTCCAGGTCAGTAGATCAAGACACTAAGCCAAGTCTGCATGTGTCCTCTCTCTCTCTTTCTCTCTCCTCTCTCTTTTTCTCTCTCTCCCTCCTGTGACCCTCTCCAGGTCTGTATCAGTAGGGGAGAGGGAGACACTGGGCCAACTCGGTGTGGGTTCTCACGTGGAGGACGACACACACAGAGTTCCGGTCTGTTCCGCGCCACCCAGCTGCTTAACTCCCAGAATGCACCACGGCAGCTCGTCACCACGCCTGCCAAGCGGGTGACGAGAACTGGGCAAAAGACACAGACACACACACACACACACACACACACACACACACACACACACACACACACACACACACACACACACACACACACACACACACACACACACACACACACACACACACACACACACACACACCTGTGACATGACCCCCTCAACCAGCTCACCACATGTTAGTTTTCTGGTTAGTACCCATATGTTCCTGCGATGACTGGGTGTGATTGTGTGTGTGTGTGTGTCCAAAGGCTTTACACACCATCGAACCTGATCCTCACTATACAGTAGCTTGTTTCTTTGTGTTTGTGTGTGTGTGTGTGTGGTGGGAGGGGTGGGCTGGTACATGTGGTGTGTGTGTGTTTGTGCCAGTGGGTGAGCTAGGCCCCTGGGAAGTGTTGATTGAGAATATCTCCCACAGTAATGGTTGCTGTGTGTTTGTGTGTGTGTGTGTGTGTGTGTGTGTGTGTGTGTGTGGAGGCCCCTGGGAAGTGTTGATTGAGAATATCTCCCACAGTAATGGATGGTGTGTGTGTGTGTGTGTGTGTGTGTGTGTGTGTGTGTGTGTATGTGTGTGTGTATGTGTATGTGTGTGCGTTTGTGTGTGTGTGTTACCGGAGGTCTGCAAGACTGCTTGGGTGAATAGTAAGGTTTACTAGCGACATCTGTGTCTCTAAGCCTGTTGCTCCTCTCTGCAAGATCTGTTTCAGAGAACAAAAGGCTGCAAAGCTGAAGAAGGAATAAAGAGTTTTCAATG
>NC_063209.1:14188611-14191111 GCF_017589495.1 Alosa alosa | reverse complement strand
TGATGTACTCTTCCTGCCCCTCTCCTTGATACCAATCTCTCAGCCCACTTTCCTCTCTTGTTCTCTCCCTGCCCCCCTCTCCCTCTCCATCCCTGTATTGGTCTCCCTGTATGATTCTCTCTTCAGCATTTACAGTATGTGATGTCTTCAGTAATTCAGATCAATTCAGCTGAGTAATATTGATACAGTAATGAATATGTGCAATTACAGTGATAAACAATATACATGTGCATCTGTACAATCTACATGTACATCCGTGCATCCTTGTGCAAATGTGTGCATGCATTTTTGTTTGTGTAAGAGTGCCAGTGCCAGTGTGTGTGTGTGTGTGTGTGTGTGTGTGTGTGTGTGTGTGTGTGTGTGTGTGTGTGTGTGTGTGTGTGTGTGTGTGTGAGAGAGAGAGAGAATAGAAGTGCCTTCGCATGTGTCTTGCTGTGTCCTGTTCGGTCCACTAAAATAATAAGAGCAGAAAAATCAATGCAGCCTTGTTTTTAGAGGAACTGTCAGACATGATTAGCAGTCTGCCTACAGGGCATTAGAGAAGAGGGATGGGGGTTGGACACAGGGCAGACAAAAAGGCACCGATCACACACACACACACACACACACACACACACACACACACACTCCTTTGAAACCAAAACACACACAGGAACGCTCAAATGCATGATAACACACACACACACACACCTGTGGGAAAAAAACATGCAGGTGAGCTCAAATGCATTAGAGAGAGAGAGAGAGAGAGCCTGAGAGAGAGAGAGAGAGAGAGAGAGAGAGAGAGAGAGAGAGAGAGAGAGAGAGAGAGCCTGTGGTAAGTGTGCAGAAGAGGATAGGTCAGAGGCGGGAGGGAGGGAGTCTGGTGGAATGAGGTACAGTATGGAGGGAAAGAGAAACAATGGAAAAGATGAAAAGATGAAAAGATAAGAAAAAGAAAGAGGAAAGAGAAACCTAGACATCAGAAAACAGGAAGTAGTTCAGTTTAGGAGAAAGCGAGAGATAGAGAAGGAGTGTAACTCTCTATCCTTCCTTCTCCATCATTTAATCATCATAAATCTGAACAGTGGCACTTCCAGAGCATATTCATCAATCACGCCATTTCTCTCTCTCTCACACACTGACTTTTTCCATGATGTCATCATCCCAGACAAACAAGCTCCTTTCTATGACACAGACCATAGTCACCATTACACAAACCAGAGTTGCGTTCAAATTTGGCGAACAGTGGCGAACGTTCGTGGTGAACAGCTTTTCTTTGAACAGTTAAATTTGAACGATTTGGAGTTAACATTCCATTGTAACGGTAAGGTAATTGCATTACCTTGAACATCAAGCTCACGTCCAGTTCTGAGGGTTCGCAAACGTTTGCCGAAAACTGCAGGCAAACGGAAAACTGTTTACAAACATTCGCAAACATTTGCCAATGTTAGCGAATTTGAACACACCTCAGGTGCAGGTGGAGAGGTCTGCCTCTTTACTCTCACTGCTTCACACATATACTGTCACAGCACTATCCCAACAGGGACTACACAAACACACACACAAGCAGATGCAAACACACACACACACACACACACACACACACACACACACACACACACACACACACAGGTCCTCTTATTGGATTCTAGCAGGAGGGAGATCTTTACATTAATAGTGCCATCAATAATTCATCAGTCTCAGGCTGCTCTCTCTCTCCCGCCTTCTCTATCCTTCCATCTCTCTCTTCCTCTCTCATTCCCCCTCCTCCTTTATTTCTTTGTATCATTGATTGGTCTATTTTCCCATATATCTCACTCAGACTCTGGCATCTTCCATGTGCATCTATACACAGACACAGTGTTTCCCTGGCCTACACCAGAACCAATGGTCATTCACTTCGCCTCAACCAATGGTCATTCACCACGCCAGAGCCAATGGTCATTCACCACGCCAGAACCAATGGTCATTCACCACGACAGAAGCAATAGTCCTTCTCTACGCCAAAACCAATTGGACTACTCTTGTTCTCTGGGTGATCGAATCGAAGAGAAGCAATATGGAGTGTGATGTGTGTGTCAGTTTATGTGTGTGTGTCCCTGCCAACTTTATCTCTCTCTCTCTCATGAGGCCCTCAGTCCTACACATTAACAACCAGCAGAAAGTAATTCCAGCTCTAAACCACCAGCACAGCTTGCACGCACACACACACACACACACACAGACAGAGAGAGAGAGAGAGACTGAGAGAAAGGCCATATTGCCCACTGCTATTTACCTCACATAAGAGAGAGAGAGGGGGTGGTTGGGGAGACAGAGATGGAAGAGATGTGCCTGGACAACTAGAGAAGGTGGGTTCCAATTCCAGACTGTAATTCAGATATTATCATCTGTGCATCTGTGCATGCATGGATCTATTCCAAATGGATTGAAACATGCAATGATTTTCTATCCGTTTATGTGCATTTGCAGTTTTGTGATTGTGAAAGACTTGTCGTCTGACTTGCCCTGAAAGAGAGAG
>NC_063209.1:14178611-14183611 GCF_017589495.1 Alosa alosa | reverse complement strand
ACACACACACACACACACACACACACACACACACACACGCTCAGTAAATCCCAGCAATCTCTCAGTAATAAATAACACACACACCCGAAAACACACCCAATATCTACAAGCACACATATAAAAACAATTATTTATAATACATATTACTTATTTAAGACCAAAGCAAGCCCTGCATGCAACATAACACACACACACACACACACATTCGCACACCACACACACACACACACACACAGAGACACATTCCCTTAGAGATGAGGATTTTCTTTTTGTGTTCTCCTCTATTGTTTAATAGAGCATACATTGCCTGCTTGTTACAGAGGGATTGTTTGCCTTCACACACACACACACACACACACACACACACACACACACGCTGCCAAATGATGCTTGAAGATTTTCAGGCAACAATTATCCACATGAATGTTAAATGGCAAACAATTAGTAATTCATGAGCTTGCAAACGAGCCAATAAAGCCTAGCTTTTTTATCATATCCTGTTTCGCTCGCCTCCAAATCTCTTTTTACCATCTCTGTCCTCTCTCCAAATCTCTCTCTTTTATGTTCCCTGAGCGTGACCATGTGGAGGACGAGATGAAAAAGGACAATGCAGATCAGGCATGTTTATATAATCGTGCTTACAGAGTTGTGTTTTTGACAGAGGACACAAATAAACAGGGCTGGTTTAGTGTTCAGATACAGAGGAGTGGAGAGAATAACAGGGAAGCTACATCAGGCGCGTAACTGAAGCGTTCCTTTCGCGACACGTAAAATCCATTTTAGAAGATTGGTCTATTTTTTTTTTTAACGTACACGCCGCCATCACGTCTGATGTAGCTAATTCCATTGATTACAGTGGAAGCAAATTGTTGCAGCAGACGCAACGCGAACGGAACGCTTCAGTTACGTGCCTGGTGTAACTTAGCCATAAGGGTGGTGTAAGGTGTAGAGTGTGGTTAGAAGGAGATGGAGACTACAAGCTTCCACTGCTCAAGCAACAAATCCTACATCTGGGATGAATTCTGTCATTACACCATGTTGCTCTGTTGCATCTGCAATCGAATGCTCCTGCCTGAGAGCTGTGCTGTGCTCGACTGCTTCTGTCTGGCAGTGATGCTTAAGTAGGGACTGGTTAGGGCTGAGCAAACAGCAGTAATTGCCCTTTCCGCCCACAGATTACTCTGGGATCTGGGATTATCAATCCCTCTCTCTCAGTATGTGAGGATGTGTGTGTGTGTGTGTGTGTGTGTGTGTGTGTGTGTGTGTGTGTGTGTGTGTTTCATGGCAACCTGACGTTACATGCAAGGTGGTTCCCACCAGGTGTGGTGAAAGAGAAAAATGAAACAAATTATTTGACAGATATTACAAACACACACACGCACGCACACATGCACAGTGCGCACGCACGCACACACGCACACACACACACACACACACACACACACACACACACACACACTAATCGTGCTTACAGAGTTGTGTTTTTGACAGAGTGGACACAACAACAGGGCTGGTTTAGTGTTCAGATACAGAGTGGAGTGGGAGAGAATAACAGGGAATACATCAGGGCGCCAGAACTGAAGCGCCTTTCGCTTAAGCGACCGAAAAATCCATTTTAGAAGATTGGTCTATTTTTTTTTTTTTTAGCGACACGCCGCCATCACGCCTGATGTAGCTAATTCCATTGATTACAGTGGAAGCAAATTATTTGCAGCAGGACGAACGCGAACGAACGCTTCAGCCACGCGGCCTGGTGTAACTTAGCCATAAGGGTGGTGTAAAGGTGTAGAGTGTGGTTAGAAGGAGATGGAGACTACAAATGCTTCCACTGCTCAAGCAACAAATCCTACATCTGGGATGAATTCTGTCATTACACCATGTTGCTCTGTTGCATCTGCAATCGAATGCTCCCGCCTGAGAGCTGTGCTGTGCCTGACTGCTTCTGTCTGGCAGTGATGCTTAAGTAGGGACTGTTTAGGGCTGAGCAAACAGCAGTAATACCCTTTCCCGGGCCACAGATTACTCTGGGATCTGGGATTATCAATCCTCTCTCTCAGTGAGGATGTGTGTGTGTGTGTGTGTGTGTGTGTGTGTGTGTGTGTGTGTGTGTTTCATGGCAACCTGACGTTACATGCAAGGTGGTTCCCACCAGGTGTGGTGAAAGAGAAAAATGAAACAAATTATTTGACAGATATTACAAACACACACACGCACGCACACATGCACAGTGCGCACGCACGCACACACGCACACACACACACACACACACACACACACACACACACACACAGATGAATGTCAGAAAAACTTACAATCAAACTTGTATAAACAGTGTCAAATAAAACATTTCTGATTATACAGTACACTAAGTAAGACTACAGTACAGTGACTACTCTGCATTCTGCTGCTCTTCCCTCCGGACACAGAAGCACACACACACACGCACACGCACACGCACACAGATGCTTTGGGAGCTGACCCTAGCAGTTGGCTGGTACACACCCCCAGTCGCAGGGGAGTGCTGAGCCACTTAAGATGGCCGCATTAAAGTTTCATTGGCTGGCTGAGTAAGCTGCGGGGTCAGAGGTCACAGCGGAGAAACAGGCAACCACACGGCTCTATCAGGGGAGCCGTTAGGGATCCAGTCATGAACGACAACACACAGGGCAGCACTCTAGAGGTAGGGGGCAGAATCACTACCTCACATAGATAATGAAAGGTAAGGTAAGGTAAGGGGGCAAAATCTTACCTCACATAGACAAGGAAAGGTAAGGTAAGGTAAGGGGGCAGAATCTTACCTCACATAGACAAGGAAATGTAAGGTAAGGTAAGGTAAGGTAAGGTAACTATATTTATATAGCCCATTTAATATGCATAGAGTGCAACCCAAAGCGCTCCAAAACATTAACACACAAAACAAAAGATGTTCACAGCACAAACAGGCAGAATAGCACAACTATAACAAGTACATTAGAGTCTCTAGTCTGAGATATAGACGCCTCATAGGTCCTCAACTGGCAGCTTCATTAAATGGTATCCGCAAAACGCAGATCGACTGTGTCGACTCCGGGATGCTGGCCTACGAGTGAGAGGCCTACGTACTGTAGGCAGAGTGGCAAAGAAAAAGTCATATGTAAGACTGGCCAATGAAAGGAAAAGATTAAGATGGGCAAAAGAACACAGACATTGGACAGAGGAAGATTGGGAAAAAGTGTTATGGATAGATGAATGTAAGTTTAAAGGGTGTGTGGATCACACAGAAGAACATTTGTGAGACGCAGAACAAGTGAAACGATGTTGGAGGAGTGCCTGACGCCATCTGTCAAGCATGGTGCAGGTAATGCGGTGGTCTGGGGCTGCTTTGGTGCTGGTAAAGTGGGACGTTTGTGCAAGGTAAAAGGGATTTGAATAAGGCCATCACTCCATTTTGCAACATCCTGCCATAATTGGAGCCAATTTCCACCTACAACAGGACAATGACCCAAATCACACCTCCAAACTGTGCAAGAACTTAGGGAAGAAGCAGTCAGCTGGTATTCTGTCTGTAATGGAGTGTCCAGCGCAGTCATCAGATCTCAACCCTATTGAGCTGTTGTGGGAGCATTGAAAACATGAAATTGTCTGGATGACCCCAAACCTTTGAACGGTAGTGTAGCTCTGAAAGACAGAGCAGCCTGAAGTTGCAAGTATTCTCATTTCTCTGAGCACAGAAGCTGGAGATCTGCCGCTCGTTCTCTTGGTAGGTTGTTAGTTACCAGAGTTCCTTAGCCATCCAATCCACGCTCAATCCAGACATGACGTTAATGTTAATTCAGTTAGCATAAATTAAAGCACAGGCATAAATTGCCTGTGTGCCCCATAGCCTAGCCAAGGGAGAAAGGAAAGGGAGAGAGAGAGAGGAGAGGGAGGGAGAGAGAAAGAGAAAGAGAGAGAATAAGAGAGAGGAGGTAAAATAACTCAACAGCAACTGCAAGAGAGAGCATTTTGTGTGTTAGTTGTGATGTTGATCTCTATTTCTGCTGTATGATCTACTTTAAGGCAAAAATGCCTGCCAAAAATAAACAACTCCTGTCCTACAGACCATCATCGCCTTGGCAATGTGGTCTTTGCCGGGCCCAGTCAGCGCGCTCTATTCATCTGGGAGAGACACAGGAAGTGAGGTAGCTGTACACAGTGAGCATGCGGCGTACTGCCTATTGTCTCTGAGAAGACGTCACAGTGTTTACTCTCTTCTCAGGCTCTTGTTCTGTCACGCAACCCAAACACACACACACACACACACACACACACACACACACACACACACACACACACACACACCTCAGGACAAACAGAGAGACTGCAAGGGAGTTTACTACCCAGGGAATTGGAAGGTTGTGGGTGGAGAAGGTTGTGTGTGTGTGTGTGTGTGTGTGTGTGTATGAATGACTGAGAGAAAGTTTGCATGTTTCTGCATAGTGCATGTCTACAGTACCTACATCTGGGCACGTTTGTGTATTTCTGTATGTGTGTGAGGAAGAGATCGCAGTGGACAACAAACAAAGACAGGAGAGATGTTGAGCATGAGAGTGTGTGTGTGTGTGTGTGTGTGTGTGTTGAGCATGAAAGAGTCTCTATCCTGGCTGACCCTACAGTGTCCACAGAGTGCTCCTTAAATCACCTGACCACGTCAGCATGCTAATTTGTGTCTAGACTGAGCCCATATGGCCCACTGAGTGAGTGTTCATTTAGGGCCATCACTCAAACAGGTGCGCTTCTTTTATTTTTAAAAACACACACACACACACACACACACACACACACACACACAGTCATAGATGTGTACACACACACACACGTCCACACGCACACACACACTTACATACAAAGGGAGAGAGCTCTAATGAAGTCGGGGTAATGATGAATGGAGCATTAATGTTAAATGAGACCAAGCAGGAGAGGAAAAGAGAAGCAATTAACACCTGAGCTTAAAAATACCTCAGTAACACACACAACGGAAG
>NC_063209.1:14156111-14173611 GCF_017589495.1 Alosa alosa | reverse complement strand
TACCTGTCCCTGACACACTGAGCTCACATTCCTGTGATCTTTATCACCCTCAGATGGGGGCTCATTCAGGGTATTTGCATGTTGTTCAAAAAACGATTTGAATGTTAAATGGGGCAAACCCTCCGCAGGTTTATGGGTGTAGAGAAGGTGCTACGGAGGGGTTTTAAGGAGCTGCCAAAACCATCCCATAATGAGTTATGCCAGGGCCGCAGAAGCCATATCCAGAGGTTGAGGGCGCCTGTCATCAAATGGCAAGGTTACATAAAGTTATTTATACCCTGGGCTTACGGGAACAGGAGCATTAAATTATTATGTATTTTAGCTGTTCTTGGCGCAGTGTGATGTGTCGTTATCACAAAGGCCGACTGAAAAGACGTTTTAGCACTAGCTAATGTTCTCTTGCAGATTGCTTAAGTGGATTTTTTTTTTTTATCGTTTTTCCCCCTGCAATTGGATCCAAGGTCAGATTGTTGAACGTGCCCCACCCGCATCCACATTTTACACTGAATTGCAGACCTCTCCTCACCTCTCCAGGTGAACACTGGCTTCAGAGCCAACATTTAACACCTGCATACTGTGTTTCTCCAGCACATTCTCATTCACTCACTAGCGCACGTCCCCAGTGAGAACGCCACTATGTGGTCAAATAACAACGCCAATTAGACATCAATCCACCACTCTCATATATGAACTTAATTACTGACTTATTCAGTATGATCACTCAAGGACTCCTCACAAGTGCTCCAACCATACTGACAGATAGAATGACAGAAAGGGAGAGGGAGAGAGAGAGAGAGGGAGGAGAGAGAGAGAGAGAGAGAGAGAGAGAGAGAGAGAGAGAGAGAGAGAGAGAGAGGGAGAGAGAGAGAAGTATGCTTGGGAAAAGAAGTATGGTGGTGTGAAATGGCCTGGAGGGTAAAAAAACTGGCTGAAGAAATGGTGCTGCCAGTTTGATAGCAATCGTGCCCAGAGGCTCCCGTAGGAGCTCCCGCTAGCCAAGCTGCATTGGGCGCACTGGGGCTTAATTAGCTGGAGAGGCAGGCGCTGTGTGTGTGTCCTCTCCTGCTTGCCGTAGTGGCTGGGGCTAGTGCCCACCACAGTGGCGTAATTGACGGACAGCAGGAGTGGCAGGGTAACGTGGAGTGCAGGGGGTCCGCCAGGGACACGAACACCGCCCGGGGGGGCGCCATCTGTCTGCCGGCATGTGGGACACACACACACACACACACACACACAAACTCTTTCTCACTCACACACACAAATGCACACCAACAAACACACACACACAAACACACATACACGTCATCTTACCAGAAGCTCCGTTCTACTCTAATGCTTCAAGTTTACATGCTGTAACATCCTTAGCATTTCCTTCTTATCCTCTCTGCTCTCTCCTCCTCCTCCTCCTCCTCTCTTCACCCTTTTTCTCTTATTTCATCTGCTCTCTTCTCGTCTTCTCTCTCCTCCATCTCCCTCTCCCCCCCTCTTCACCCTTTTTCTCTTATTTCATCTGCTCTCTTCTCTCTCCTCCATCTCCCTCCCCCCCCCCTTCCACCTCCTTCTCCTCCTCTCCTCCCTTCCCTGGTTCTCTCTAGCGGACAGCTTAAGCTCCTGGATCAGAGTACCAGCGAGTAGTTCCCTCTGGAGAGGTTCCTGCAGGAACACGACACCGGTTCCCCCGGCGGCTGTGCGGTGATATCGCCCAGGCACAGATCCCACCGCGTCCTCTCTCAATTACCTCCTGCCGGGCACCTGCCCCCTCACCTCACCTGTCTCCTGTGTCAGGCGAGAGTTTTACACCTGGGGAGGAGCTGGGGAGGAAGGCCACAGGGACGAGCACAGAGGAGCGGGCCAGCCCCAGCTAAACACACACAGAGCAGTAGGGACCTCATAGACTCATAGACAGTTAAAGACATGGAACACAGCCACCCCATAGGACTTCAATAGAGACGAGTGAAGCCGATTTGAACCCCTTTTCAAATGGGTGAAGCCTTATCGTACTGCACATCCTCAGGGCGCATGCTGATGACATCATTGTAGCATTTGTTTCGAAAAAAGGTTTATTACAGAGCCGTAAAGCAAGATACGAGGTTAAGACGCTAGTCACACAATGTTGCATTTCTCTGGAAATAGAAATGGTTCATATGAAGGCTTAAAACGCTTCAGATGTAAAGTTATTCGCTGTCAAAGTGATACCAAAATGAACGGGGGTCAATGGAATGCTAACCCCAGGTGAAGCCTTATTATCCTCTGAGCCCATAGGGGTGCGCCTTCCGAACATTCTCTTACCCCCTTGGAGAGAAAGGGATAGAGCAAAGAGAGAGAGAGAGAGAGAGAGAGAGAGAGAGAGAGAGAGAGAGAGATATCATAGAGATATCAAGAGATAAAGCAACAGGGCCTAAAACAGAAATAGTAAGAAAGAGACAGGGTTGGAGAGAGAGACCTGCCAATCTAACTTTACATTTTACAGAGCGTGTGGAACACCTGGGATTACTATTCAATCGCAGATACGGCTATTCCATTAGCTCCCTCCATTTCCAGATCTTTCCATCGCATACTATCAGCTTCTCTGGCTGCAGACAGGGAATGAATTTGACAGGCAATTAACATTCATAGAAAGGAGGCCAATAAAAAGGATTTTGTGCTCTGGGCTGGGGGGGGGGGGGCGTGTAGGCAGGGCAGGCTGCAGGCAGGGCAGGGTGCTGGAGTAGGAGCTGTGGTGGTGGTGGGAGTAGGCAGGGCAGGGTGCTGGAGTAGGAGCTGTGGTGGTGGTGGGAGTAGGCAGGGCAGGGTGCTGGAGTAGGAGCTGTGGTGGTGGTGTGAGTTTGAGTTCTGATTGCATATTAGCAGCGCACCACTGCAGCTGCTTGCTTGCCCAAAGAAAGAAAGAAAGAAAGAAAAAGAGAGAGAAACAAAGAGCGAGCGAGCGAGCGAGAGAGATGTACGAGTCCTGCTGCTGGTGCTGTGGGTGATGAGTGTGTGGGCGATAACCCAATTTGACTGGTGTCTAACCGCTCCATTACATTAAGGCCGTCCGTCTCAAACCCTTCCTTAAGCACAGCCATGGTAAGGCTTTGTGGTCTAAAGTCTGAAGAGGGGACACATACAAACCAACCAAATGAGAGCCATCTCACTTAGTATTCATTATAATAATATTATTATTATTATTATTATTAATATTATTATTATTAGCAGGCAGTTATCAATGTCTAATATTATATATCAGGTACTTATCAATGTGTAGATGCTAACATGTAGCCGGACAATTCTATGTGTCAACAGGGAGGCTGAGGATCAGGAACAGAATCATTTGGTTCCCATTAAGACTGATGAAGGGGAGCGCCACCATAATCATCATCATCCTCCCTTTTCTTCCCTCTCTCTTTCTTTCTTTTTCTTTCTTTCTTTTTCCCCTCCTCCTCTTCTTCTTCCTCCTCCTCCTCCTCCTCCTCGATCTATGTGCTCATTGTAAATACAGTCTGGGTTTGAAAACATCTCTTTAGAGTTAGCCAAAGTCAGTGAGGGGAATTAGCCTGCAGTCAATGAGTCTTAGTTGAAATGCAGCCAGCCACCCTAAATGTCTCCTTGAGAGGCATGGGGGGGGGGGTTAGCACTAATCGAGTTGCTTTCTCTTCAAGCTCCATTTTTCCCCATCAGTCTGGACGAGAGTGCAGAGCGCCGCTCCTCCTCCTCCTCCGCTGCACGAAAACATCAGCTCAGTCCTCAGGTGGGTCCGCCCCACCAGCCCGCCTCTGCTTTTAGCTTTATTAAACAAGCTGCAATCAATTGCAGCAGCGGGTAAGCGGGGGGAAGTTACGGTCTAATGGACCTCAGGCACAGGAATTAAACGGGCGAATAAATAAAATTGCACCCAGTCTTTAAATGCGCTCTTCACCACTAAAAGCACCCTTAGTATTCCTGCACCGGCCTTTTTCAGGCTGGACGACAGGTAATGGATACTCTGATGAAAAACAATGACGCAGTGTATGGGAAAGGCGCACTTATCCTGATGACCGGGCCATGTGTTTCTCAGGTGATGGACGAGGACGAGCAGGACTGGGCCACTTAGTGCTGCGTCTCAATGAGACGTCTCATTATTTGTCTCTGATAGCAGAATCGGATGGGGAATTTAAAACCTCCTCCGCTCAGGCAAGCAGGCCTATTAGGGGACAGAAACTGCATCAAAGAGCAGCTAGAGGAATCGCATAAGTGTGGGCTGGGTAGAGCAGAGCAACGCAGTGGAATCAAGCAGAGAGAGTGTGCGGATTTACACCCTATATATGACACACACACAGAAAGCCCAACGCACACATAAGCACACACACACACACACACACACACACGCACGCACACATACGCGCATGCATGTGGTGACACACCCTAACACCCACCGACAAACGTGTATACACATGTACACACAAAAGTAAACACACATACCCATCGACACACACACACACACACACACACAAACTCACTCTAACACACCACACATACCCATAGACAGACACAGACACACAGACACACACACACACACCCTAACACACACACACACACCCACCCTAACACACCACACATAACCACAGACACACACACTCACACGTACCCACCCTAACACACCACACATATCCACAGATACACACACATACCCACCTTAAAACACCACACATACCCACAGACAGACAGACACACACCCTAACACACCACACACACACACACACATACCCACCCTAACACACACAAACACACACACACACTCAGCCTAACACACCACAAATACAGTACCCATAGACACACATGGCCCCCATCTCCAGCAGCTGTGCCGTTAGAAGCGCTGAGCGCCTGCCTTGTGTTGACTTATTTATGACCATCTTATTGAAGAGGCAGGCCCACATCAAGCCCTGTGTGCCGTGCTGACCGGCGGCCCCAGTGCATGCTGGGAGATTTTCTCACGCCAGCCAGATGTGGGAGAGGAGGGCCGCACACACTACCATCACCACAGCAAAGCATTTCCCTTGCTCACTGATCAGGCATTCTGTGTGATTTCTCACACAACATTTCTCACAGAGGGGGCATGCAAGTGTCAGTGTGTGTGGTGTGTGTGTGTGTGTGTGTGTTTGTGTGTGTGATCTGGACCCAGAGCTGGGACGCAGCTTGCCTTCAAAGCATATGTTGGTGTGTGCACACCGACACTGACGTCTGTACTGCAATAGCTATTGAGGCTCCCATTTTTCCCCTGAGGGCCATCATTTTCTAATGGGCCAGTGATGGCTCCATCAGTTCAGTAGAAGGTCATCCAGTCCATCTCAGTCTCAGTAGTCAGGACAGAAGCCAAAGATCAGCCCTGGAAAACTACAGCAGAGGACAGAACCACGCAGGTTCTGGTAGAGTCTTATTTCACACACAGGGGACAGACGTCAGACGGGACCCTAGTCTCCATGAGGGGCAGAGAGAGGCAATCTCTGGGCAGCAGTGTCCAGAAACGCATCTGCGGTGGATCTGGCATGGATCTGGCATTGGTGTGGCCTTGATGTGGCCCATATCCGCACACAGCTGTTTCCTGGGTATGAGTATACACATCTCGGCTCTCTAACAGCGGATGTAACAGAGAAAGAGCAGGACCCCCCCCCACCCACACACACACACACACACACTCACCCAACCGCCCACAGCCCACTCATTTTCTCCTGCATGCCGTGTGCATTGTGCTGTGCTGAAGGGAATGAGTAAGTGTGTCTTTGATTTCGCCAGAGTGAACGGCAGGCATGCCAGAGAAGCATTCTGACTCTCATTTGTGAGACGCAAACGTAAGTGGATCTGTCTGCGGAGGAGTGGGAGAGGAGTGGAGAGGAGAGGAGAGGAGCGGGCTGTCGAGACTAGTTCACATCAGCTCTACTCAGACTTTACCGCGTTCGAATGAGGACTGAACAACAGAGTCAACGTCAGAGTCGGTGTTTTTTTAACACTCAGATAGCAGGAGAATACAGGGCTGACAGAGGAGAGGAGTGTTCTGTTCGCTCCTCAGGTCCACAGGAAAGGAGGAGAGGAGAGAAGGAAGACAAGAGGAATGGACAGGAGAAGAAAGGAGGGGGAAAAAGGGATTGATGGAGGGGCAGAGAGGAGAGGGGGAGAGGAGGAGGAGAGGAAGAGAGTGGTGGAGAGGAGGCAAAGAGAGAGAGGAGAGGGGGAGACACAGAGGGGAAGAGGGGAGGGAGTGAAAGGAGGAGAGAAAGAGGGAGAGAGAGGTGGCAAGATGAGGGAGTGATAGAGAGGGATAGAGAGGAGGAGGAGAGTGACAGAAGCAGAGGAAAACAGAAGAAGAGAGGGGCAGAGAGGAGGAAGGGAGGGGAGGAGGAGAGGGAGGCTGTCTGCAGGAAGGATGAGCCTGTCTGCTGCTCCCCCCGTGCTACTCCTCAAATGCCTGCCCATTGCTGAGCCCACAATACAAACACATTGCGTAACACACAGCACACACAGGCAACACAGTGCAGCGCAACCGGAACAGAACACACACACACAGACACACACACACAGACACACACACTCATCACATTCCTGAGATTTGGAATGGGGATGTTGAAGCATGGGGAATACCGATGTACTGTTGCCAGATAATTAGGATCAATGTGAACAAGTGTGTGTGTGTGTGTGTGTGTGAGAAAGAGAGTGTGTGTGAGAGAGATTCGTCACATCCTTTCTCACTTTATCTAACTGTCCCTGTGTCTGTGCGTGTGTGAGATAGCGAGAGTTAGACAGGCATACAGACAGACAGACAGACAGACAGACTTGAGAGAGACATCAGCCACTGTGCCAGTTTTCACACCCTCTACCTCTTCCTCCAGGCCTTCCTGCCCCTCGGGCACCACCCGGTCACACCTCTGCCCAGGGACAAGGCCTCTGGCTGGGGCAGGGAGAGGGCAGTGCTGGGGGTCCAGCCTGGAGGCGAGCGAGCCCTCAATCAGATGGAGGTGATGTGAGCGCAGTCTTGATATGCCAGATTAAGCGCTAAAGGGACACGCTTCACAAAATCCAATTTCCTGCAGAGGCTCTCCACCAGCACCAGCACAGATTTATGGGCCAGTGTGAGTTATGGCACAGAGGACTGGAGTGAGAGAAATAGAGAGAGAGGGAGGGAGAGAGGGAGAGAGGGGGGGAGAGAGAGAGAGAGAGAGGGGAGGGAGAGAGAGAGAGAGAGAGAGGAGGGAGGGAGAGAGGGAGGGAGCGAGAGAGAGAGAGAGAGAGAGAGGGAGAGGGGGAGAGAGTGTGGTGAGACAGAAAGAGAGAGATAGAGAGGGAGAGTAGTAAGAGACAGAGGGAAAGAAATAATTAGAGAGAGAGAGAAATAGAGAGAGAGAGAAGGAAAGAATGAAGTAAGAATGAAAGAAAGAGAAAGAAACAGAGAGAGGAGGGTAAGACGCAGGCTTTCAGGGCAGACAGGCATACTCAGCACTTATTGAAAATAAGAAGGTACGTCTATTCCACACACACACACACACACACACACACACACACACACACACAGACAGCGCACGACAGGCACTAATACATGTGTGAGCACAAGCACACACACACAGACACACACTCACACACACACACACAGACCAGAAATGTACTCCTTTCCTATTTGCTAGGCCTCATGTGACTGCTGTCAGACCTGACAAATGAGAGTCCACTTGAGGGCCCAGCAGGGTTTGACCAGGGCTTAGCAGAAAAACCTCTGAAAGCTTCAGAACTTCCATCAGCGCCACGGGAAAGGAAGATCTCTTCTTCTGCCTCTTTCCCCACAAACGTAAACAGGAAGAGGGCTCGGCCCAGAGAAAAAGGCTACACAGACTGTGGTGGGCTCAAATAAAGATCTCAAATGTGCCCGTATGTGCGCACATGTGTGTGTGTGTGTGATTTGTATAGGCCCGGGGTGAGTAACGGAAAAAAAAAAAAACACTGTTGTACCCAAACAAAGGGGAAGAGATTTGACTCACAATCCCTTGATTGCTCTGGGAAATGCTGTGACCTCAGATGACTTCGAGTGCACTGGTGTTTCTGTTTTGGTGTGTATCAGCAGGAGAGAGTGGCCAATCAGTGAGTGCTTGTGTGCATGCACGTTTGAATGTGTTTGTGTGTATATGATAGCTGTGAAAACAGGTGACAGCTAGTTTTACTAGTTAGCCTGTTTTACTTGTTATATGCTTATTTGTGTCTATCATTCATGTATATTTTCTACTGTTTCACTCTCTCTCTCAATTCAATAGAGCTTTATTGGCATTTACAAGCACACATGAGGATACAGGTAGGTGTGTGTGTGTGTACAATGCACAAGTCTGTTGATTTTAAATGTGCCTGTGTGCATGTGTGAGAGTGAATGACAATGTGTGTGTGTGTGTGTGTGTATGTATGAGAGAGAGAGTGTGTGTGAGAGTGAATGACAATGTGTGTGTGAGTGTGTGTGTGTGTGTGTGTGTGTGTGTGTGTGTGTGTGTGTGTGTGTGTGTGTGTGTGTTCATATTGCGAGGTTGGGAAAGGCCCCTAGCAAGGCCAAAACAAGGGGAGTCTAGCCTGACAACTGACAATAGGACTGGCAGGGTGGAGCAGCACAACATCAGTCACCACAGCAGGACTCCCCCTTCAAACTGCACAGCGACCTTTGACCTCTACACCACTTTCACCCTACTGATCCAACCCTGGGGTCACAAAGAGGCAACTGGACAAACGCAGTCTGTTCAGAGTCCATGCTAGTCTGTGTCTGTGTTCAAGTACAGTGTGGGAGTGTGTGTGTGTGTGTCTATCTGTTTGTAAATTTGTAAATGTATTTATGTGTGTATGTATGTATGTATGTATGTATGTAAAAATGTATATATGCATGCATGTATGTATGTGTGTATGTGCACAAATGTATCTATTTGTGCGCATGTATATATGTGTGTGTGTGTGTGTGTGTGTGTGTGTGTGTGTGTGTGTGTGTGTGTGTGTGTGTTCCTCGTGAGTGTCTGGAGCCGTGCGAGGGAACAGAGCGGGGGCCACTCCCTGCCTGCGCTGAACGGACAGAGAGTGGTGCGGGCGGTGAGGGGCCAGTGCAGACTTGCCCCGTTTGGAAAAGGGAATGTCACACACACAGTTGTAAACACTTCCCCTCAGGAAGACAGCGCTTCCTTAGTCCTCCAGCTAAGCCTCTTGGTCTCGCAGTTTCCACCCAAAGACTCCCCCGCCACTCGCTCCTTTCTCTTACAGATGAACTCTATACACACACACACACACACACACACACACACACACATAGACTAAGTATTCTAAACAAATCAAATCCAGGATTACATTACATTACATTATTATATGGCTCTTCACAATGCTAAAATAGAATGCCGGTTCGCCCTGTCGGGACTTATTATCCCAATAATGACCAGCGTTCTATACATTATCCCTTACGTATTAGGGGCTGTTTATACGAGAACATGTTTATATATTGTGAAGGAAGACGACAAAATATTTGATCATAAATGCCTTCGCTTATTCGTTTAATTCGGCCGACCCATCGGGCTTGAAGACGCAAAAAATCTGAAGACTCCTTCCAGAGTGTAGAGTTTTGAAGATGACCCGGGTGGGCCTCCGCTTAAACGGCTAAACCAAAGATCATGATCACCTCTCTGGCTAAACTGTCAAATTAGAATGTCTGCGCGTGACGTGGGGTTCTATCACACCACCACCCAGCGGTCTGGAATGCATATCCAATCAATATCACATACTCTTGCGTCTTCATATAAACAAAGATTTCCCCTGAGAATGCTCGCCTAAACGCGAATAAAAAAAAATGAAGACGAGACGCCACTTCTAAGGCGTCTTCTCTTTTTCATCGTCACCGTATAAACGTAGCCTTATTCTAATTCTACCAGCATTTCAGTGTTGTTATAGTACAATCACACCACTCCTCTCTGGAGGGAATCTCCAGAATACTGGGGAAAGAACAACACTCATTCTTAACATTAACATTGCAGATGTAGCGCAAACCACCACATAAGCACAACCTTGCTTTTGTTTGGAATTTTTGTTTTTTTTTATCAACAACTTTCAGTACACCTCTGCTGCAGATGTAGAAAAGAGTGTGTGAGTGTGTGTGTGTGTGTGGTGGCTGCTCCTGAAGTTAAATACAATGGCAGGTAATGGCTGCGAGCTCCGTGAGCTCAAAGGGCTTGACCTCGCCTCCCTGCTGGACGCTGGATGTCCAGGGCCAAAGCTGGTGAAATATCACACAGCCATGGGAATTCTTCAAAGCGTGTTCAAGAAACCCCTCAACTACAACCCTCCTACAGAGAAGAACAAGAAAGAACAAAGTACACACACTGATACTCAAACACACACACACACAGCATCACTTTCTGCACTGCCAACACCAGGGGATAATTCCTATGTTTCACAGAGAGAGAAAATAGCGAAAAATAAATAAATAAATAAATAAATATATATATATATATAACCCTTTTCCTCTGTCCTCTGGGATACGAAAATATGGCCAACTGTACTGTGTGGTTATGTGTGTGTGTGTGTGTGTGTGTGTGTGTATGTGTGTGTGTGTATGTGTGTGTGTGTGGGTGCAAGGAACAGCAGTCTTGCTGTTTGCAGTGAGGAGGTTAAAAGTGTGTGTGTGTGTGTGCGTGCAAGAATGTGTGTGTGTGCGTGCGTGTGTGTGTGGAGAGAGCTAGTAAAAGCAGTCCTGCTGTTTGCAATGAGGAGGTTAAAAGTGTGTGTGTGTGTGTGTGTATGGAGAGAGAGCTAGTAAAAGCAGTCCTGCTGTTTGCAGTGCTGGGGTTAAAAATAGGCTTTAATGCCCTGTGCCTTCCACACCTCAGGGCCCAATTTGTTTCCTTTTAATCAGCATGTGACTATGGGCTTCACCTGCCAGAGGGCCTTCTCTCTCTTTCACACACACACACACACGGGGCCCCACTTCTGTCCCGTCATTAACTTAAACGCTGCCATGTGTCTGTGTCTGTGTGTGTGTGTGTGTGTGTGTGTGTGTGTGTGTGTGTGTGTGCCAGCCTGCTATCCATGCCAGGCAACGACGAGCGGCCGCCTTGCAAAGATGCCGCTGGCGAATGCCAACAAGCTGGGAGCGCAACTGCAGCGGGCACGGTAACACACGAGACGCGCTAAAGCATCCAGCACGAGTGCACAGAGGCTAGTGCCTCACAACTTCACAAATACACCCTCACATACGGCACAATTACACCCTCACACACGCACCGACCCACGTACTGACAAAAACATGAGGAAATGCCCTGGAGGTCAGTTATCAATATCTATTGAACATAATGATTGTAGCAAAGTACTCTGTAAGTGTACTTTATTAATAAGATCACACGTTATACTAATACGTGTGAAATCATTAAATTGAAAAGGTGGACGTCACTAATTCAGAACTGCAGCAATCAAATTAAATATGTAGGTAATAACAGAGAAACTAGAAGTCCTGGCTATATAAACTCTCTGTATATTGGTTGCATTGCTGGGTGATTGGCGGTTGGGGGGGGGGGGGGGGGTGTTTGCCATGACTACAGCTCCTAACAAAACTCTAATAGTTGACCTTTGACCCTTTTCTGGACTGGCCCAGGCCGAAACCATGGTGTGGTTCTGCTGTGACCGGGGGGCATTCCTGCCTGTGTGTGTGTGTGTGTGTGTGACCGCGTACTGGCAAAACATGAGGAAATGCCCTGGAGGTCAGTTATCAATATCTATTGAACACATAATGATTGTAGCAAAAGTACTCTGTAAAAGTGTACTTTATTAATAAGATCACACGTTATACTAATACGTGTGAAATCATTAAATTGAAAAGGTGGACGTCACTAATTCAGAACTGCAGCAATCAAATTAAATATGTAGGTAATAACAGAGAAACTAGAAGTCCTGGCTATATAAACTCTCTGTATATTGGTTGCATTGCTGGGTGATTGGCGGTTGGGGGGGGGGGTGGGGGGGGGTGTTTGCCATGACTACAGCTCCTAACAAAACTCTAATAGTTGACCTTTGACCCTTTTCTGGACTGGCCCAGGCCGAAACCATGGTGTGGTTCTGCTGTGACCGGGGGGCATTCCTGCCTGTGTGTGTGTGTGTGTGTGTGCCTACCTTTTTGCCTGTAGGTCTACGTTTCTGCCTGCCTGAACCTATTGTTCAGTGGAGTTTCCCCTCCCTCTCTCTCTCTCTCTCTATCTATCTATCTCTATCTATCCCTCCCTCCCTCCCTCCCTTCCTTCTTTCCTCCCTCCCTCCCTCCTTCCCTGGAGGATGCAGCCACGTCGCGTTTCAAAAGACAAATTCCATCCTCGAAGTTCAGCACATCATCCGGCAATCATCTCCCTCAAAGGCATGACATCACCGTGCTCACAGCTCCCGGGCAGGGCCCTAAATAGGCCAACTGGAGCTGCCGCTGGTACTGGTAGAGGGCCCGCCCCATACCGCACACACACACACACACACACACACACAACCCACAACCACCCTGCCCTCCTCCTCTAGTGCTGCATGCCTGCATCACTCAGAAGTTAGCATGCCCATAAACATTACACTACATTGCATACTCCTTATTGCCTATCTGGCATTTGGCACACCACACTACACTACACTACAGTACACTACAGTGTTTTAGCACTACCATATCATACCATACCTGTGTGGAACACACTACAGAATAAGACATGACTCAGCATACTTAGCATAATAAACTGAAAGTGTGATAGCCTAGTCATTAGCTAAATAATAATAATAATAATCTTTATTTGTATAGCACTTTTCAAAACAAAGTGCTGTACAATATCAACATAAATGAAAATGCAAATAAGACATAATAATATAACAATCAAATAATTTATACTAACTCAATTAGAACTTAACATAAATTTGAAAATTTTAAATTTAAATGTGAGCTATAGGCTAACTGGTGTAACTGACTTCTAGTGAATTATGCTAAGCTAGGCTAATGTGTCTGACTGGGTTATTGCACGCACAGAGGAAAAGAAGGGTATGTATCCTCTTGACTAACTAGATAGCAAACAAGCTATTTTCTCAAAAGGTTGATGTGTTCCTATAAATTTAATTTAACCAAATTAAAGCCAAATCAGAGACTGGCTCCTTTTTGGCCATGAATCCATTCCAAATTCAAGTGTCCAAGATGAAATGTTGAGTGTTGTCTCCTGTGAGGAATGTAGCTGACAGCGGACATAGCATTTGCTAATGCATCTGCAGACATGTGTCTGCAGACATGGTGTCCATCTTCCTCCCATAGCAAGGCTCCAGAAGGCTTCATTCCTAGACATCACTCAAACAACTCACAGACAGATCAGGTCTCACTCAGAAACATCAGATTCTCAGCCCAATCTTTCAGATCATCACCCAGATGATCACCTATCTATCTTAGATCCAGCTCAGGTCAGCGACCCAGAAGGGCGCCAGAATCAGATATGTAATCTGGTCAGAATGTGCTGGACCTAGAAAGTACCAAGAACTGAACTGGTCCTTGCTAAAGCCATCGTAACGACAGCACAGACATACCTGTAGTCTTTATTTTTTTCTGTGCAGCATTGGGCTGAACACAAATATGATGTGGAAGTTGCATTTGTTTAACTTCGCTTTAGCCGTAAGCACACATAAGCACTGGGGCTGAGGCTGTTTGGACTGGCGCTCACGTTGTCGGAAGCCACGCCAGACAGACAGAGGGAGATTGAGCTGCAGGTAGGCTGTCTGAGGCTTTGTCAACACGGCAGACTGGGATTCTTCAAATATTTGTGTGGCAGCGCGACATTCCAGCCTGTGCTCTCTATGCCGCATCCCCGGTGGCCAAGACACTGACGTCAAAAAAACATGTTAGTCACATTCCACACACACACACACACACACACACACACACACACACACACACACACACACACACACACAAATACACCCACACATCCACAGACATGAGAAATCAAGACTTTGGCAACAAAGGACACACTCACAAACGATTCAAAACTGTGAACAAAGGAGACAGACAGACAAACAGACACACACACCAGTACATAGACCGCACACAGCACTTCAAATCTAAATATAGTGTCCCTATCTACTGTATCTATCTATCTATCTATCTATCTATGTACAGTGTTGATCTGAGTCTGATGGTTTGAGCTTGTCCAATGAATTGCATTTTTCTTTTCATCCAAATACCTTGTAGTGCTAAACATGTTCAGTATTCTTTGTCAGTTCAAGTACTGTAGTGTATCTTTATTCTGCATAATGCCAAGTTTCTCTCAGCCTTAAAAAAATGACAACAAAACAAGAGAAGCCCAAGGGTTTAGTGGTCAGGATGTGCAGAACATAATTCATGACTAAATCCATCCTGGAAGAGCTGGTCTATATATGCAGTCCTGGTTTTAGACAGTAGTCTTTAAGTAGGGCGATACCGCACAGGCGCACATAACTGTTATTGTGGGGAGGAAGATTGCGCACAGTTTTTCTTGGCGATAAACTGGGCAAAACCATCTGTTAGCCTCGCTGACGTTTCTCTCGTTTCTACGGAGAGGTCAGGAGAACTACGCAATCAGGCGAACTCACAGACGAGCCACTGGCAAGTCTGCACATCTGACTCACTGCCTGAGGAACAACTGTTTACAACCACTGTTAAGTTTCTCCAGTTTGCGGCAACTTTGCCATTTTTATATGAGCACAATACACATATTCCGCAAGAACATCTTGTTCCAGTTCCATTCCAAGATATACTCTGGGTGGTCGGTTAGGTTTGGGTGGTGGATTAGGTTTAGGGTTAGGATTAGAACCATACTAATGGACAAAGGTGTATCCCTTACACCTGAACACAGTAATATGGACCCTTAATACACAGAACACATCCTCGCCAGAGATCATCACAGAGTCATCATGAGTAGAGGCCAACGGCATGGCCTTTATTTGCCATCTGCTCAGCCAGATATTAAGATATTCTTGCACAGTCCAAACACTGTCCAAAAGGCCGTCCTCGGTGTGCAACCTCCCCGTAGGATCCTAGGCAAGTGTTGTGTTTGAGGAAAATCAATGGTATCTTCAGGAGTTCTCCAAACATCACAAACTATCTGACATGACCGCTTTAAAAAACCAACAGGAACTTAGAGGACATTGTGTGAGTGTCCTTGTTAAGTAAAACAAAAGAATAAAGAGAGGGAAAAAATAGTTTGGAATTAATTGAGTTACTAAAGAGCTGAATTTCAAGAACAACTGCAGCTGTTTCTATCATCATAGAAACTCATTGAGAAAGAAACAAGGCTTTATTGTTCAAATATTAACAGCCAATTTTCACCTTTATACACAATTCTACACAACACAGTGCCTTGGGCATCACTTCAGGTGACTTCACAAACCAACTACCTGCTTCTTGGAAATACCTTTGCACATGAATATAGAGCAAAAGACAAATTCACCATAAGCAAGAGCGGCCTATCACTAAGGTCATCGAGGTAGCCCATCCACACACACACACACACGCACACACACACACACAAAACAAACACATCCTCCAGCGAGCGGATGTGTAATTTGTGCTGTGCACTTCTCCAGGAAGTCCCCGGGCCTGGCTGATTGGCCGGGGGAAAAGCTGCCACCGCCCTGGACGGAGAGCCAAACAGGCCAAACAGAGCGGCAGCAGAAAAAAACAAAACATCAGCGTTCATCCCTAACTTCCCCCTCTTTAACAAACAGATCCCATGTGAAAGGAGCAAGACGGTGTTGCCTGGAAACTCCAAACAGCATGTGTTCTTCAGACGAACAGACAGGTGACATTTACACTCTCCTCTGCAGATATTTTTACCCTGAAAGGTGAATGCTCGCAAAAGCCTCTCACATCGCAGATGGGGAGACTTCCTAACACTCACACTCACACTCACTCACACTCACACACACACACACACACACACACACACACACACACACACACACACACACACACACACACACACACACGGGTGGTATACCACGGATTCAAATCTACGCAACACTACGCAAGGAAAAGTCTCCATCTCAAGAGCGTCTCCTCCTCACCTATTCTTTCTCCTTTCAGCTTGGTCCTCGAGCTTCCTCGAGTCACCAAGTGGCTGACTTTTTTTTTGTTTGTTTTTAGTTGGGGCTTTATGCCTTTAATGATAGGACAGTGGAGAGTGACATGAAGTGAATGCGAGAAAGAGCAGGGGTGGGATCCGGAAAGGACCACGGAGCGGGAATCGAAACCCGGGTCGCCGGCGTACAGTGCCCCAGCCAGTTGCACCACAGCTGGGGTCACCAAGTGGCTGACTTTCAGGAGTCCTTCAGCAGAGTTTGCAAAGATGGAGGGAGGGAGGAATAGAGTGAGGGAGGGGAGAAGGGAAGGTTTAATTAACTAGAACGGTTGGATAATAGTTGATCATCGTCTTCAACTCAGTGTTCCATGAAGGTCTTGTCACCGTAAACAAAAACAAATTACTGAGCGATAACAATAAAAAAAACAGCACCACTGTTCCCTGTGTGTGTGTGTGTGTGTGTGTGTGTGTGTGTGTGTGTGTGTGTGTGTGTGTGTGTGTGTGTGGCCTGTACGTGTTTATTATTTCAAAGCTCCTCCAGCAGAAGAAAGAAGAAAGGAAACAGCTCCATACAGCCAAGCACACACAATAGCGACGTCTGGTTCTCATAGAGGACCATCTCTCAGTGATCTAGAATCCTGTAACACTGCCACTGATGAATCTGGACCCTCTGTGGGTCGCACACACTCTATTGGCATTCTGCATGTTAGCCCAGCGCTTACACGATTAGCATCCACTCGCCAAGTAATTAAAGCATCAATCGGCCTCTGTGCGGGGGACCCACCGGTCAGGTGCCACGCATTTTCGACCATCTCTACTAGGTCCTTTAGTCAGTTTAGCTGCCGGCACAAACCAGCAAAAAGGGGCACCTTGGGGGCCTTCTTTTGTCGGGACAGAAGTCGGTCAGTGGTACACTGCTTGACGCAGAGCCTCAAAGAGACTCCTGGCACGTGCCGAGGACACATGATGACAGGATGCCTGCAGAATGAGAGGAGACGAGAGACAGTGGTTGGTGTGTGTGTGTGTGTGTGTGTGTGTGTGTGTGTGTGTGTGTGGGGGAGGCTGCACTGATCCCCTCCTAATCAGGCCGCTAGGACTAGTTAAGATCTTTGGGATATTTCCGACTCGCAGTGAGATTTTTCAAAGCAGAAGGTTTGTGTGTGTGTGTGTGTGTGTGTGTTAATCCGTCTCATTTTAGCTGAGTAAAATGCATATTTAAGATCTCCTCTTCAGCTCCTTTAGCTGACTGCATTCTATTTTTGCCTCAAAACTCATTGTTCTGTTTCTGTCCATGTGTACTGGGAGGATCTGCATTTTTGAGTGCACATACCTATGTGTAATATATATATACATGTGTGTGTGTGTGTGTGTGTATTTGTAAATCTGTTTGTGTGTGTGTATGTGTGTGTGCGTATTTGTAAATCTGTCTGTGTGTGTGT
>NC_063209.1:14128611-14151111 GCF_017589495.1 Alosa alosa | reverse complement strand
CGGTTGCGCGGGGCTCGGATAGTGCGTTGAGGCACCGGAGCTCGTTTGGAGGTAGCCAGGCGTACCGGGCACTGTGGCGTGGCAGTGTCTGTAGTCCGGTTTCGGAGGAGCCGGAGGTGGTGCTTTGGTGGTTTTGAATCCTAGGTGTTCCTTGAACCATTTGGCCATGCTGCCAGCGCATTGCTCAAAAGTCCGAAAAAGAAGATTTCTTTCCACTTTTCCTGCCCAGATCCTTCGGTACTTCTTGTGTGCGCGTCTGGATTCTCCGCTTCCCGTGGTCGCCAACGACCAAGCGTTTCCCCAGCTCTTGGGTTGTTCGGGGCGTCAGGCACTTTCCCTTCTCCAACTCTGACACGCTTGACACGCACTCTGACAGAAAGCGCGGCTCACAACCACACACTTTGCGCTGGCGTTACGCTGAGCAGCATGGGAGAGAGCTCTTATCTAGATGTGGGTTGCGCTCCCTCACACGGGCTACCTGAGAACGTTCACTGCCACCTACCGGAGCGATATGCTAATTTATTGTACCTCCGTTCCTATTTCACAAGCGATAAAACGGGTCGAACATAAGCGTGACTTCGCCTAACACGGAAACCTGCCCCATTAAAATACAGGATCTGTAAATGATTCCTTGCAACCCACCACCTGTCAGAGAAATATCTTATGACATCACACATGAATTCACAAGCCTGATCGTGAATATGGAATGTGGACTGTGGAATAAGGACACGGAATTGTATTAATTAGGAGAAGAGCTGGCTACTGAATGAATGCATTAACTTAATGTTGTCATTAATTTTTCATGATTTGCAACAGGTAATATGGATACCATTACCATGTAGAAAAATTAAACAACTGTGTAATAAGCTTCGTGAGGCCCCAGCCACCGTCATGATCCCCTTCAGTGTCATTTACATTTCTATTTGCACTCATTTGTAGTTGAAGTAATGTCATTATCTATGTACACTATCTATCTATCTATCTATCGATCTGTCCGTTTATTATCCGTCTGTCTGTTTATCTTTTGTTTGTTTGTTTGTTTGTTTGTGAAATGCATAGGATTAAAAGGTCTTTGCTTTGCTTCTGTGGGTTGCACACAGTCAAAGACAATGGCATCTGAGCAGTTTCTTGTCTGAGAGAAGAGAAGAGCAGTGTTTGGTGGTGATGTGAAGTGGGCCTCTTTGATAAGCACATGTCCAGGGCTGACTGCAAACTGCATCCCCAGTGACTGGGCAGGTTGGTTGAATGATTGTGGGTTGGGTCAGCAGCTTCCCCACCAGTCCGATAGATCCAGCTCAACAGAGGAGGAGGCTGTGGATCCCCGCCAGGTCCATTTGGACTGCATCGGCAGGTTAGACAGCAGAGAATCCCCTTAAAAACGAAGGTGGAGAAATCAATAGCAGAGGACAATGTGGAGAGGTGCCAGTGGTATACAGGGCAGGACAGAGGCTCACTCCAGTGGTATTGGGGCAGGACAGAGGCTCACTCCAGTGGTATACAGGGCAGGACAGAGGCTCACTCAAGTGGTGAATTGTTTATTGTGTCTGTCTGCTGTCTGTCTGTTTCCAAATTCACTTTGTCTACTTCTGCATCTGAGATAAATGATGTGGAAGGAGAAAGAGATAGAGAGAGAGAGAATGAGAAAGATGGAATAAGTTAAAAAGAGAAGGTGAGAGCTACAGACACCGACCGTTGTTCAGTAAGTGGATGAAAAACAGAAAAGAAATAATTTGCTTGAAACCGTATCCCTTATTCTCCAAGGTCTCCCTCACGCGCTGCAGAGGCCTTGAGGAGAGATCAAGAAGTAAACACTAATTGACTCAGCACTCCAGAGCCCAGCAAATAAAAACACAAAAAAGAAAAGAAAAAGAAGAACAAACTCCCCTCCTCTCTCCTGACTCCCACAGCCAGCGAGCGAGGAAGCGAGCGAGGGAGGGAGGAAGGGAGGAAGGGAGGGAGGGAGGGAGGAAGGGAGGGAGGGAGGGAGGGAGCGAGGCTGCAGTGGTCACGTGAGCTCCCGCGCTGCAGCTCTTGGGCTTTTTATGAAGCAATATTTCTCTTTAATGACCCCAGTGTCCTCGGGCAGGAGCTCAGCACGCAGCGGGCAGTTTAACCCCGTACACGTACAGAGCCTCAGAGAGCCCATGCAGCCCCAGAGCAGTCCGACTCCAGACACACAGGCCTGGCACTGGGTCCACCCAGTTCTGGCCCTGATCTGGCTCTGAGCTGGCCCCGATCTGGCACCGCTTTGCTGCAGCCGCATCATCTCCCCATTCCAGAGCCTGCTGCTGTAGCCACTGTAATTGACAGTAAACAGGCATGAGCGTGGAACAAAAAATCAGTTTTCCTTATTAATTTTCCTTTCATGGAAAGATGATCTAAACTAAAGGGTAAGTGGAGAGGTGACCTTTAGCCCTGAACTGAAATCAGGTGTGCTGTAATTGCAGTCAGTGACTGAACTGAGGTCAGTTGTGCTGTGACTGTAGTGACTGAACTGAGATCAGCGTATCCATACAGCACACCCATACATACTCATACAGCACACCCATACTGTACATACTCACCCATACATATCCATACATACTCATACAGCACTGCCATACATACTCATACAGCACAGCCATACAGCATACAGCACAGCCATACATACTCATACAGCACACCCATACATACTCATACAGCACACTCATACATACTCATACAGCACAGCCATACATACTCACCCATACATATCCATACAACACATCCATACATACTCATACAGCACAGCCATACAGCATACATCACACCCATACATACTCATACAGCACAGCCATACATACTCATACAGCACAGCCATACATACTCATACAGCACACTCATACATACTCATACAGCACAGCCATACATACTCACCCATACATATCCATACAACACATCCATACATACTCATACAGCACAGCCATACAGCATACATCACACCCATACATACTCATACAGCACAGCCATACATACTCATACTGCACAGCCATACAGCATACAGCACAGCCATACATACTCATACAGCACAGCCATACATACTCATACAGCACAGCCACACAGCATACAGCACAGCCATACAGCACACATACATATCCATATCATATCCATACAGCGTACCCATACAGCACAGCCATACAGCATACTCATAGAGCATATCCATACAGTTGCTGAAAATGTTGATAGAATAGTATCACTACATTATGTGACCTCTGCAGTACAGTTAGACCAACAGGCCAACTCTTACCATAGTTCAGTCAATGAAAAACAAAAATCAATAAACCAATCAACCAATCAATCCATCATTTCATCAATCTGTCATCCATCATTCAACCATCTAACTATATGCATGCTCTTTCACTCTATCCATTCCATAGACAGATACATTTACATATCAACGTTGGATCAAACACCTCTGAATGAAACTGCAGAAAAAATGAATCCTTAATAATGTTTTCTCACGATGAGAATCATTTCTGTTCAAGGCCAACATGTCCATTCACAGGCTGACTGTAATGCTTTTGATACACGCAGCCTAGCAACTCAGCGCTTGTCTGGAGTCTTTTGTGGTATGAAACAATCAGATAATCATTTCTAAGTGCATATCAAGGTTAACAACTGACAAGCATGAGTGTTTTCCTTTTACCCCCGATTAATATAACATTCTTGGCAACTATGCTTTTGAGAGAGGCTTATAGTGAAATAGTTTTGCTGTTAGAGATATTTTAAAGTATCTACCTTGTTAAAAAATGGTAAAACTATTTACAAATTCTTACAGCTCAAATGGAGCTGGTAGCATCACAGTCATTCCTACAAAACGCAGGAAGTGCCCATACTGATGACAAAGTGTGTCTGTATTATAGTGACTATGTATATATTATAGTGTCATGCCCAAGTCACCAGGGATTTGTTCTTTGTGTTTGACCCATTGACACACACACACATTAGGAGCATACACACCTAGCGCAGAGGAGACCTGTAAGCCTCTGTAGATAAAAGTGTGGCAAAGACTAAACGTGAATGTTCTAACCATGATGTTTGGTTATCAATTTGTTAGTACAATATTGACATATTTTACTGATTGTTTACTGATGTTAATCCCATGTATACATTATACGCAAACATTGATGTCCTTACTGACGTAAGGTTTTCTGGATGAGCCATGATGTCAGTTTTTGCTGTCTTTATTCAAAAGGACACAGAGTCTCCACTGATCTGTGAAGCGTTTTCCATTTCTACAACAGCACCCAAGACTTCCATCAAACACAGACAACACCAGACAGAAGAGTTGCACAAAAGAGCCACAGGCAGCTATAAAGCATCTGAATATATGAGCCTGCTTCAAGTTCAATTTCATCTGTGTGTGACAGATAGATAAGCAAAACACAATAAAACAGCATCAGTACCGAATGCACTTCTGCAAAGCCCATGGGTCAAGGACACAAAACATAATGAGGTTGCTGCAAAGGAGTGGGAGTGGTAGATTATGTGTGTGTGTGTGTGTGTGTGTGTGTGTGTGTGTGTGTGTGTGTGTGTGTGTGTGTGTGTGTGTGTGTGTGTGTGTGTGTGTGTGAGATAGAGTATGTAAGTGTGTGTATGCATACATGAGTGAGTGTTTGTGTGTGTGTGTGTGAGAGAGATAGAGAGAGCCATTAGTCAGCCAATAGAAGTTCACCCTCCTCTGCCTCTGAACCCAGTCAGATTGATGTTTTTCTGTGTGTGATCTCAATTCCATATAAAAGTAGACTAGAAGTGTGGAATCAGACCACATAGCTACATAACAACGAAACAATCAAATCAAACGCAATGCAAAACGAACATGAAATCCCTTTTTATACGAAGCACTTGTGTGTGTGCATGTGCATGCATATGCGTGTGTGCATATGTTTGTGTGTGTGTGTATGGGTGGGTGCGTGTGTGTGTGTATGAGTCGGTGCATGCGTGCATGTGTATAGCACAGTGTGATTCTGTGCACATCCTCTGAGGCCTGACCCAGCAGGCTGACATGACATCATCTCCAACATATCTAATTACTCCTAATTACATCACTGGGTCTCACTGGGAAACCAACAGGCAGCGCTTAAACATATCAGATGCTTCCTAGAGTGACACAAGCAAGGTGGTGCCTATTACTTACATATACTACATGACAGCAAACGGTGCTGGTTGCATGGCATATCAAAAGCAGTCAGGCTGAAACTGGCCTCACTGGAACTAGTTCAACTTGCATGCTTGAACTTGGGAACAGGGGATACAGGCACATCAGCAAGGTCGGCTCTCATTGCCATGTGACTAGTGTTACTGTCCTGCTCACTGCCAGCAACATCAAATGGAAACAGACCACGAAAATATGCAAAAAGCTGATGTTTATTTAATAAATATATAATCAATAATTATTTCAAGTTATTATACAGCTCTTCAGAATGCTAGTAGAACGCTCCATTGACTTGAATGGGATTTCCCAACGTTCTACAGTAAAATATTTTCATGTAATTACCGCTGGAAACATATAATTACCACTGTCAATGGCAACGGGTTTTGTGCTGCTGATTTAAGTTTTTCATCTCACTCCGCAAGTAGTCCAGTCACTTCTTGCATTGGAACTTCATTCAAAAGTGAAAGCAGACGGTTGATGTGTTCTAAAGAATGTTTGATTCAAGTTCAGCGTGTGTTGCAAACTATTTGTTTCTCAGCAAAAGCCACGACGAAACGGTAACAAATAAATGTAAAGAGACATATCGTGGATGTGGATTTTCATTTTGGCAAGTAGCCGTATAATAAGCAGGATAATGTATAGAACATTGGTCATTATTGGGAAAATAAGTCCCTTCATGGCGGAACAAGACCCCTCCGCTGCACGTCGGGGTCCGGTTCACCCTGTCGGGACTTATTTTCCCAATAATGACCGGCGTAATATCCATTATCCCTTACGTAAACTATACAGGTTTAGGTATTTTTGGCAAGTTTAGAGCTCCCTCTCGCGCAATGTATTTATATGTTACTCTGCTATTGTAAACAGCAAACTTCTCGCGACGTATTCCCCCTGTACACAATGCAAATGCTTTTGTTGTGGAGGTGGAGGATTAACAACAGGCAAAAACTATCTCCAAAGACCTATATCTACTTACAAGAAAATGTTTCATGATTCTTGCAAGTTTTGGCGGGGAGCCGCTTTGGAAGTTGCATGGCTGGTTTTCTCGGTAGGGACTCGCTACGTCTATGCTGTATAGCTATGCTAGGTGAACACCTGCACCTAACTGTTGTAGAGCTAGGGGATAAATGAGACAATGAGTGAGAATAAACTGAATCATCTAATATGTCCTATAAAGTCAAGAAGTTTTCATTACATTTGCTTAAGGGTTCACAATGACTCATATATTCTAAAGATCACTCATGAATCATAATCACACTCTGGTACTCCAAAGTATTCATTAGGATCCAAAACAGTTCCTCCTCCATCAGGAAACTCACTTCCTCTTCAGTGTCAACGGAAGTGTCAACGCAGGAATTCCTGAGGTGCTGTCAAGATAACTGACAGGAGCATATCAGACCTCTCTATTACACTGAAAGAGAATGTTGTTATTGGCACAATTCCCATTCTGCAGATGAAATTAGTCACTGTGTGAAACTTACAGACATATTTGAATTTTGGCAGATGAATGACTGATACTAATCCATCAGGCCCTCTTTAACCAGTTCTAGCATGATATGAAGCATAAATGCCTTCTGGGCTGTATTCATCCTCATTCACAGCACTGTGAAATGTCAGGTCCTTCTCAAATGCAAACTTAGTCAGACCTGGAGCAGGAGCTGGAGCTTTCTCCAACACTCCACCACGTGTTTCTGTTTGACATTTACCAGTGCAGCTTTTTGTCGGCTGTCACATTACCTGATTTTCCTGTCAAGGAAAAGCTCCACATCTGGTTGCAGGGCTTTCTGGAGAAATCTGTGTTTTGCACCGGATACACTCGATATAGAAGGAACAGGAGCATTTCCTCCACTCTTCAACTCTGAGAGAGTACAACATGTTTTAATTACAATTTATTAAACATACATAGGACAGAATATGTGTTATTAAGATAGACTAGATAAGTATGATGAATGCAATATTCAAAACAACAGTTACAGACCTAATGAAAACATAGGCCACATCCCTTGTAGTGTACTCAATAATGCCATTTTAAGAGTATATGTACTCCTAGATTATGTTATTGAATCATCTCAGTAGTCGGTATTCATTGGTCCAGTGAGAATGAGTTCTCTGTACTGTCATGAATCAAATAAACTTCCCTTTGAGATGAAGCCATGCAACCATAAGTACATTCTCAAGAAGGGTTCTACAGGGACCACATCCCATACAGTTACTGTATCTGCGGGATCCCAAACAGCACACACTGAAGCATGTTGTTTGTTACGGAGTCCTCCGCAAAGACAGCCTCATCAATCTTCAGCGCTTCAGAGGGACAGTAAGGAGTGAACATCTGGAGGTTCAAACGCACGGATGAGGCTCTGAGGGACGTCGGACAGGAAGGCAGGCAGGCAGGCAGCATTTTATGGTGCAGTATCAGGATCCGACATCCACCAGTGTCATGAGGCAGCGGAGTGAAATATGCCCGGTGTGAGTTTCAGTGTTATTAATGCAGATTCTTTCTTCTTCTTCTCTCTCTCTCTCTCTGCATAAAGGACATTGATATCAGCTTCCCAGCAGCATCTATGCTATTTACTTGGGATTGCCCTGGTCTCTTATCTAGCTGTCAATCAAAAAGTGATTGAGTGTGGGTGTGTATGTGAGAGAGAGAGAGATAGAGAGAGAAAGAGAGAAAGTGAATGGATGTTTTCTCCCACCTGCCAATCAAACAGAACTGGATTATGTTTTAGGGGTGTGTGTGTGTGTGTGTGTGTGTGTGTTTGTGTTTGTATCTCTACTCTCTGACTCTGTCCCGTGTCATTGCTGTCTCCTACCATGTTGCATCACCTCTGTGCAAGCAGTGGAAATGAAATGTAATATTAATGCTGATATGACCTTTAAAAACATATGGGGAGCACCGGGTCAGTGTATTGATCTCAGTCATATCTTATTTCTGCACTGTGGTCTCAGGTGGGTTGCGGTTATGAGGATTACACATTGACCTCATGCATAATAAGAAACTCTCTCTAAGACCTTTGCAAACGGGCAACTTGAAATAGGAAAGAGACTATGAGCAGCAAGGTCTCATCTCCATATTGGGCACAGCACAGTCAGCCAGACTACAGGTGTTTAGACACAAAACAATTCACAAACCAAATTTTGCTGTCTTCTAGACGCAGCCTTAATTAATATGTGAACCGACAATGCCTGCCAGTGTGAACTATGTGAGCACTGGGCAGTCTTAAGCAAGTGGTATGTCCCTCTGGAGTCTGGAGTCTTAAGCGAGTGGTATGTCCCTCTGAAGTCTTAAGCGAGTGGTATGTCCCTCTGGAGTCTTAAGCAAGTGGTATGTCCCTCTGTGCACATTTGCACTCGTTGAAGACGAGGTCCCAGTCGTTGGGAAGAGCTCAAAACCCCCCACACATGGCAAGCCGATTGAGCATTTATTCTGATATCTTGATATCAGGCATAATTGTCATGTACACGTAAGCCATTTTTGTCAACTAGTTAACTAGTAAGACATGTTTGTGTGAACTAGTTAACTAGTGAGGGCCAAAATATGCACACTAGTTAACTAGTGGGAGCCAAAAGTCTAGTGAGACTTAAATTGTTCTACTAGTTAACTAGTGGACTAAAACGGTCAGCTTGTTTGTGTTTTTAGGTGTAACTAGTTAACTAGTGAACAAAATATGCATGCCACTAGTTAACTAGTAAGGACCACAACACCCTCACTAGTAAACTAGTGGGTAGTTTGGCCTTTACATGTTAACAAGTGACCATTTTGGCATCTCACTAGTTAACTAGTGGGGCTGAATTGGCCTTCACTAGTTAACTAGTGGGCATTTTGGGGCACACTAGTAAACTAGTGACACTTTTTGCACCTCACTAGTTAACTAGTCGAATGGAAATTGCCATCACTAGTTCACTAGTGGGTGTTTTGGTGCACTCTAGTAAACTAGTGACACTTTTTAGACCTCACTAGTTAACTAGTGGGCATTTGTGTCTTCACTAGTTAACTAGTGAGCAGTTCTGCCTTCACTAGTTTACATGTAAGTGTCACACTGAAGCCAATAGTTTACTAGCTAGAGTAACTTTGGCCAGCATGTTAACTTGTGTGCCACATGCAAATGTTGTGGGTGGGATTTTGTGAAATTCGTCTGCACTGTGATTGGTTGTCATGTTCTATTTGGACATAGGGAGCCAATAGAAAGCCAATTTCCAGAATTCTCCGCCTCCTAATTTGAATTCTGCGCCACTAATTGACTAGTGTGAATTTTGTCTTGAACTAGTTTACTAGTATACATTTATGACCTCACTAGTTAACTAGTTTGGACAAATGATGCATCAACTTGTTAACTAGTGAGCCTACTGCCATCACTTAGCTAGCTAGTAAGCCATTTATGGTTCACTAGTTAACTAGTGACATTGACCTACTGCAACTAGTTAACTAGTGAGGTGTTTTGCCTTCACTAGTAAACATGTGCACATTTTTGGCTGTCACTAGTTAACTAGTGAGACCCAAAAGCCTTCAACTAGCTGACTGGTATGCATTTTGGCCTTTACTAGTTAACTAGTAGACATTTCTGGCTCTCACTAGTTAAATTACATAGAAGTTAACAAGTGGGAATTTGACATTCAGTAGTCAGCTAGTAGTCAGCTAGTAAACATTTTTGTACCTTACTAGTTGACTAAGTCTTTAAACTAGTTAACTAGTGCACATTTCAGTGTCCACTAGTTAACTAGTGAACATGCTGAGCATTACTAGTTAACTAGTAAGATATGAAACATATTAACTAGTTAACTAGAGATAATTTGAGCATTTTGGCTGTCACTAGTTAACTAGTTCACACAGAAATGGCTTACTAGTTAACTAGTGGACAGAAATGGCTTGCATGTACATGACAATTATGCCTGATATCAAGATATCTGAATAAATGCTCAATCGGCTTGCCATATCCACATGCACATTGATGGCGCAATTCTAGTCACGTGCCACGGGACAGGGACCCGGGAGCATGTCACAGCCTTCAGGCAGGCCTTCTGTAGCTAGTGGCATCTGTGTTAACATATCTGCATTGTGTATGAATGCCGCCTTTTTTGACCTTAAGAGTCTCAAGTATTTACTCTCTGAGTAATAAACACTTTACTGTTTATCTCAAACTATATCCTAATGGCAATCAAAACTACATCACAATCAAAAACGTAGGTAACACGTAACAGCTCTAGATCCAGAGAGAACAAAATGTAGAACTACATCATAATCAGACGTTCGGTTAGCATCCCGCTAATCCAGATGTTGCGAAGTGAAAGCCTTTCATGATGACAAATGCTGAGGAGGCGTGTGAACGACTGTGTGAGTGAGGGGGATGGCCTGCTGTCTGTGAGGATCAACTGGCCTTGTTCTTTTGCACATATTTCTTCCTGAGTAGTGCTGATCTTATTTCTGCTCCACAGGCGCATTGGTAGTCTGTCAGGGAACACCTGGGAAGGAGGTTGTGCCATTTCCACACAAGCTGTGTTGATGACAGAAGCTTTCCTCTGATTTCTGTTTTTTTTCCCTCTAGATAGGTCATGCCACAGGTCATATTTTCTTTAGTTAACGTGTGCCGGCCCATCGGCCTATCCCACTCACGCTGGCATATGGATTGGCTTCAAACTCTGACTTGGATCCTGAGTTTCCCCAAAGCAAGACAGAGTAGTGTCAAGTCTCCTGTGGTGAGGATCCATATCTGATTAATGAGGTCTTTTAGAAGAGCTAATATTTCTCTCACAAACCCCCCCAACACACACACATACTCACACAAACACACACACATACTCTCTCTCTCTCTCTCTCTCTCTCTCTCTCTCTCTGCTATCAGTATCCCTTTGAGGCAGAGTGAAAGTGAGTAGTGCCAACGCTTGTGTGATAGGGACATGCTGGGGCAGGACTGGCCTGGGATATTAATCCCGTATTCCATACTAACAATTTAGGAATGGTGGCCTGGGATATTAATCCCGTACTCCACACTAATCATTTAAGAATGGTGGCAGAGAGCTGGAACCTGCACAACGGTTAGTCACTTTCAGTTGTACACTGACTCAGTGACCAAGAACCAAGAACTGTACACAGTCCAAATGCCTAGCAGGGCATGCCTGGAGACACTTAAACATGATTGCTTAATTACATTGACCACAATGTAAAAAACAAATACTTATATATCACACATACGTAAAGCATACATGTAAAAATATGGTTAGGGTTAGGGTAAGGGTCTTTTTTATGGTGAAGATTATCAAGATATGTGATGTGTTGGAAAATACTGTTAATGGTTGGTTTACAGCTATTTATTGACTGCTTATTGACACTGTTAATTACAGTTTCATGTTTCATGTCTGTAATGGCAGAGTCATAATTCAACAGGGATGTAAAGTGTCAAGTGTAAAGTGTCATCCATGTAAAGTGTCAAGTGTTACCGTGTAAAGTGTCAAGTGTAAAGTGTCATCCAGCCTCATGTGTTTATCTCCTCTGTTCTGAGGCTGATGAAGCAGCTCCTGAATTGAACTGACTCCTGCATGTGCTCTCTGAAGTGTGAAGTCCCATTTGCTGGGTGTAGAGTGCTGCGCTAGGACTACCTGCTGAGCTGTCCTACTTTTCTACAGACTACGAGGATGATTCTTTAACACCAACTAAAAATGGCATGTCTCTAAGAAGCATAACTCTTGGCAATTGCATTAAAATATGTTTAAAAACATCCCCTGCCATTTAATAAGGATCAGCCAGCTTCTTGCTTTCCTTATTTTTATTCTCCCTCTCTCCTCACTCTTTCTGCCATTTTTCTGTATCACCCCATACTCATTTTCTCAGTCTCACCCCAACCCTCCTCTCCATGTCAACACCTCCCCAAGTCTCATTCGCTCTCTGTCTCTTCCAATATCTCCTTTTCAGACGTACACACACACACACACACACACACACACACACACACACACACACAATTCCTCTCTCTTTGCCTTTTTTCCACTCTGTCTCCTGAATGTCTCTGTGTACTGTATGTGTTTGTGTTATTACACACACACACACACACACACACACACACACACACACACACACACACACACACACACACACACACACACACACACACATAGAGAATAATCTGACAGTGTACATGTTACACTTTGTCTCTCTTCTCATCTCCTTTCTTCACCTCTACTCCCCTCTCTTCTCCTCTTCTAATTTCTCCTCTCCTTTCTTCACCTCTACTTCTGTCCTCTCATCTCCTCTATTCTCCTCTCCTTTCTTCACCTCTCTTCTCCTCTCCTCTCCTCTCCTTTCTTCTCCTCTCCTCTCCTCTCCTTTCTTCACCTCTCCTCTCCTTTCCTCTCTTTTCCTCTCCTTCACCTCCTCTCTTTCTTCACCTCTGCTCTCCTCTCCTCTCGTTAGACTGTGTTTATTGTATGCCAGCAGCCAAACACCACACGTCTGCTCACAGCGCCAGCACACACACTCTAAGCTCACTAGACATGTCACCTATGGAACCCGGGTGAGTGTGACAGACAGATTTGTGTGGCAACTCTCATTTCCAATCCCCTAGCTATGTAATCCAAAGTAGTCTGTGTGTGTGTGTGTTCGTGTGTGTGTGTGTGTTTATCTGTTGCTTGTGTAAGCCACAGCACTCATGTGTGTGTGTGTGTGTGTGTGTGTGTGTGTATATGTACTTCTTGTGTAAGCCACAATGTGTGTGTATGTGTGTGTGCGTATGTGTGTGTATGTGTGGGTCTGTGTGTGTGTGTGTCTGTGTGGGTCTGTGTGTGTGTGTGTAAGCTTTTATAGCTCACAGACAGGGTGTCATCAGAAACAGTAGCAGATGGTCGCGTATTCGAGGTTGAAAAATGGCCATATCTGCCCTGTTCAGCCTGAGCCTCGTATGGCTAAGCACTCTATGGTATCCTCGAATGGCTAAGCACTATATCTATGGTGTCCTCGTATGGCTAAACACTATATCTATGGTGTCCTCGAATGGCTAAGCACTATATATCTATGGTGTCCTCATATGGCTAAGCACTATATATCTATGGTGTCCTCGTATGGCTAAGCACTATATATCTATGGTGTCCTCGTATGGCTAAGCACTATATATCTATGGTGTCCAAGGAAAAAGAAAAAAGGCAGGGAGAGAGAGAGAAAGAGATAATGAGAGACAGAGAGAAAGGGAGAGAGAGACATGTCCGTGTGTGTGTGTGTGTGTGTGCAGAGAGGGAAAGTCAGTCTCTGTGTGTGTGTGTGTGTGTGTGTGTGTGTGTGTGTGTGTGTGTGTGTGTGCGTGCGTGCGTGCGTGCGTGTGTGTGTGTTTGTGTTTGTGTGTGTGTGTTTGTGTGTGCGTGCGTGCATGTGTGTGTGCCAGAGACCTTGAGAGGGAGAGACTCCAATACACGTTCTTGCTTTTGTTTTTTTCCGTGTGTCTGTATCAAAGCTGGTTATAACACATACTGCTCTCTTACACAGCAGGTAAATAAGGAAGCAAAACTACAATTTCCCAACCCCTGCTAATGACAGTAAACAGCATTTTGCCAGTGGTTGTAACGCGGCACATGAGATCCAAACACACCTGGATGAGTTCTCATGGAGTTTCAGTGGGATGCCCTTGAGACAGACTCTTTGGGAGTCTGTTTGTCTCTCAGAGTATTATTACACATCTTAATGTCTCCGTTTGTGAGCAGGTCTGGGCTCATAGACCGACAAAGGCCTCCTGACTTTTGCGCCCGGTGTGTGTGTGTGTGTGTGTGTGTGTGTGTGTGTGTGTGTATGCCCCATCACCCCACCGTGACTACTGCCTTTCCACAAAAATCGTTCATGGAACAAAATGCTGTCATTAAACAATGCTTGTTAAACATGGCCCCACTTTCCATCCTTACTCATGCTGGTTGCGTGAAATGTTGTAGCCTGTGGCCGTATGGGTCTGTGTGTGTGTGTGTGTGTGTGTGTGTGTGTGTGTGTGTGTGTGTGTGTGTGTCTGTGTCTGTGTCTGTGTGTGTGTGTGATGAAGATGAATCATGACTGCATGGGTCGAGCCTTCTCCTCCCCGCTTTTGGCTGAACGAGCTCGATCGCTGCTGACAAATGGGTTTCTATGTGTGTGTCTGTGTGTGTATGTGTGTGTGTGTGTGTATGTGTATGTGTGTGTGTGTGTGTGTGTGTGTGTACGTGTGCATGTGTGTGTGTTTGCCTCTGTGTGTGTATGTTTCACAGTGTCTTTGTCATCTTCCACCACATGAATCAGACAAACATTAAACAGTACCGTTAGTGCCTCATGGCGAATACAGTACGACCCAGTAATACAGACATCACCCTGAGACCTGAAAGCCTCATGGACCTACAGCAGGACTTACAATCTCAATTTAGACCCAGATTCTCAAGATCAGCTGTGAAAAGCCATGAAAAGAGTGTTATGAGTTAAGGTGTGCAATGACTAAGTGGCTTAGTTTAGCATGTGTGTGTTTGTGTGACTGTGTGTAAGCGTGTGTGTGCGTGTGTGTGCGTGTGTGTGAGTGTGTGTGTGAGCGCACGTCTGTGTGTATGTGTGTGTGCATGTGTTCTCATTTACTATGAGCTCATTAAGCAGTGTGGAGCACATGCATAGTTTCATTATTCTGCAGTGTTATTATCTCTCTGCATTGCCAACAGTTACATTCATATTGATTACCCTGCAACACCAGACAAGCTGTGCTGGGGCAGGCAAACCTCGACAGTGTGGTTCTCACACACACCACACATACGCACACACACGCACACTCACACACACACACACACATGTACACGTGCACACACACACACACACACACACACACACACGCACACACACACACACACACATGTAAACGTACACGTACACACACACACAAACAAGACACACACACACACACACACAACACACATGTTATCATTACACACAAACACACATAGATGCTTTCTGTCTCTCTGTCTGTCGGTCTATCACATTCACACTTGATCACCGCATCTTCTCATTCTTTCTCTCTGTCTCTCACACACACACACACATACACACACACACACACACACACAACTACACACACACACACACACACACACACACACACACACAGTGTTGCTCTGGGGCAGCTTAATTTGATTTTAATAGGTTTTTCCTGATGATGCGGACCTCCCACTGTGCAGCTGCATCAGAGGCGCTGAATTGGCGGGATGAGATGAGTTCTTTACTGCTCGCTGATCAAATACCCTCATACCTCTCTTAGGACACAAACATGCCACCAGCCAGAGGTCTTAAGGTCCGGCTTCAGAAAGTAAATTCCTGCCACATACTTACTTCAGCTATTCAGTTAACCATCTGATTTGAATTGGCACTTCCTCAGCCAGGTAGATGAGCTAATTGGTGAAATTACCTGAGTTAAGTGCACAGTTAGAACCAATACATGGCAGGACTTCTACTTTCTGAAGCCAAACTTTTACACCTCGTTTCTTGGTGTGTTTTGCCCCCAACGTTGTCTTTAAGGCAGCGCTGCCTGGAAGGCACTAGGGTTAGGTATGGGTTAAGGTTAGGGTTAGGGTTAGGGTTGGGGTTAGGTTTAGGATTAGGTGCCTTTAAGTCAGCGGTGGCAGCGCTGCCTGGAAGACGACGTTGGGGGCATAAAACACCATCAACGTTACGCCTCACATCAGTTACCCTGTTATCCACTGCATATTAGATACCAGCCACCCTGTTTCCTGTCACATAACATATAGCAGTTACCCCTCACATCCCTCTATTGCCCCTCATATACCACACACAGATAGCAGTTACCCCTCACATATTTCTATTACCCCTCACATCCCTCTGTTACCCCTCATATACCACACACAGATAGCAGTTACCCCTCACATACTTCTATTACCCCTCACATCCCTCTGTTACCCCTCACATACCTCTGTTACCTCTCACATACCTCTGTTACAGTTTTTGCCCTTTGCTTACACACCAAAAATGAATGCTTAGATCAAAGCCTCAATTCTTAAAAACAGCACTCACTGATGCACTTACTCTTATTGTACTCTACCTTTTTTAAATTGTCCTAGAATTGTTTGAATTGAGAACTGCTTTAAAATGCTTTAACTGTTTACCATGTTGTTAGTCACTTTGGCTAAAAATGTGTCAACCAAATGTAATGAAATGTAATGTAATGAAATATTGTTCCGTGCGTAGCCTCTTCGACCACCTCCTCCTCCTCTCTCTCCTTGTCTTCCTCTTCCTCTACTCTAAGTTCTCAAAATGGCTCAGCTGAGGCCTATTTCTGGTTGGCTGATTGGTGTTCAGTTTTGTAAGTAAGTATTGTGTGTCTTCAATCACCCAATGTGTTTTGTATCTTGAATAGATGTGTTGTCCTAATGGTACCCATGAGATTTCATTTATGAAATTGAATGTATGGAATAGTGTAGTGTGCAGGAGCAGGTGTGTTGCGAAAAGGTGCAAGTGTGTTGCAGAATTGCAACTAAAGTGCAGAGCAGCGCTTTTGTTTAAGGTATGGTTACACTGTGTTTAAGGTATGGTTACACTGTGTTTAAGGTATGGAAACAAAAGCTTCAAGTTTTGTTACTTTGGTCTAAGCATGTGTCTATAGTTTTCAAGCAATGGGCAAAAACTGTATTACCAATCACATCCCTCTGTTACCCCACACATCCCTCTATTACCCCTCACATCCCTCTGTTACCCTTTGTATACCTCTGTTACCCCTCACATCCCTCTGTTACCCCTTGTATACCTCTGTTACCCCTCACATCCCTCTTTTACCCCTCACATCCCTCTGTTGCCCCTCACATCCCTCTGTTACCCCTCACATACCACACACAGGTGGCAGTTACCTTGTAGGTTTACAGTGAGGAGAAGAGAGGGCAGATGGAAAGGGGGTCTTTTCAGAGAAAAGGAGCTCCATAGTCATTTCAGAATGATTGAGGTGGACGTGTGTGTATTGTAAGTGTGTTTGGATGTGTGTGTACGTGTGTGTGTGTGTGTGTGTGTGTGTGTGTGTGTGTGTGTGTGTGTGTGTCTGTATGAATATGAGAGACATACTGAAATGAGGGGGTCTTTTCATAGGAAAGGAGCTCCATAGTCATTTCAGAATGAGGATGTGTGTGTGTGTGTGTGTGTGTGTGTGTGTGTGTGTGTGTGTGTATTGTAAGTGTGTTTGCATGTGTGTGTGTGTGTGTGTGTGTGTCTGTGTGAGAAGTTGAACTTTCCCCCTTCTCCCTATATCGGACTTTAAAGACGTTTCGGTGCACTCTTGAAATGCGAGAGAGGGAGAGACTCCACTCAGTTGCACACACACATACAGTACATGCACCCATACGCACACAGTCACCCGCCACATCTCCCTGGCGTATAAACGATGTTGTGTGTTTGTTTGAAGTATTGTTTCATGTTGTGTAAAGTGTGTTTGGTGTATAGTTTTGTCTAATCGTTAGTGTAGGGAGTTTTGCCGCCAGTTTGGCGTTCATTCATGCGTCAGACCAAATGTTTGGTCTGCCGCGATTTTTCTTTAGTTTTGCCTTTAGTTCTGTCTTTCTTTGTTCCCGGTAACTTAAACACATAGTGTGGTACCCACTGTCATTCCATTTACCATTTGCATTCACTGTACAACGCCTGTAAACCGGTTAACATTCACCATACTCACCACACTTCCTGGTGCTTGGCTTCCCAGCCACTGTCCCATCGGAAACGCGGCCGCGATGGGACAGTGCTTTTACCAACATCCCACAGGGGGAGGGAGTGGGGCATTATGATAGAGGGGTGTTTGCCTTGTCTGTTGGTCGTCTTGTTGTTATTATTATGTATGTGGGGAATATTGGTTATGGTAATTAACATGTATTTTCATAGTAATATGCACCATTGTCATTTTGTATATATTTGTAATAGGTAGTTATTTTGTTATAATAGTGAATGTCCAGTGAAAGTGGTTACCCTAGTTAGTGGTTTGAGCCAATATCCCCATTTGGGCTAATTTAGGCCAATTGGTAGGCTTATTTAAGAGGGGTAGCTCAGTTCCCCTGGAGAGCAAAGAGAGAGCAGCTCTCCTGTTATGAGGTAGAGACTTACTGTAGCTTTATGCTCTGCAATTGTTGATAATTGGAATACTGAACTGGAATACGGAACTTATTTTTGTTTTGTTTGTTTGAAAGTGTTTTTTTGTTAAATAATAGCCGATTGCTATTCCTGCAAGTTTTTCTTTTGGTTATTTAATAAATAGAAATTGCACGCTGAAAACCTCTCCTGCACCTCCTTTTCCACCTACAACCCCAAGCTCACATCCCAATTGGTGGGCTGGCTGCCTCGGTCGCTCACAGTCTGTCTGTATGAATATGAGAGACATACTGAAATGAGTCTGTGTATTTGAATGTGTGAATGTGTATATATGAGTATATGTCCACCTGTGTATGTGTGTGTGTGTGTGTGTGTGTGTGTGTGTGTATGTGCATGAGTTTTGTGTGTGTGTGTGTGTGTGTGTGTGTGTGTGTGTGTCTGTATGCATGAGTTAGTGTGTGTGTGTGTGTGTGTGTGTGTGTGTGTGTGTGTGTGTATGTCTGTATACATGAGTTTGTGTGTGTGTGTGTGTGTGTGTGTGTGTGTGTGTGTGTCTCTATACATGAGTTTGTGTGTGTGTGTCTGTATGCATGAGTTAGTGTGTGTGTGTGTGTGTGTGTGTGTGTGTGTGTGTGTGTGTGTGTGTGTGCGTGTGTGTGTGTGTGTGTGTGTGTGGCGGCCCTCATTGTGATGATAATGCTGGGCTGGGTGTGCTCTGGGTGTGGGGCAGGCACCGGTGGAGGCTGCGAGGGAAAGATTGGGCCCCTCCAGTGAGTTTCGCCGCACCAGCCGAAAAAAAGGCAGCAGACAGCGTGACGACTCAGGCCTCCCACGAGATACCCTCTCTCGCTCCCTCCCTTCTCTCTCTCTCCCTCCCTCCTTCTCTCTCTCTCTCCTCCCCTTCTCTCTCTCCCTCCCTTCTCTCTCCCTCTCCCTCCCTTCTCTCTCTCTCCCTCCCTTCTCTCTCTCTCTCTCACTGTCTCTATCCATCTCTTTCTTTCTCCCTTTTTCTTTCTCTGTCACTCTTCCTCTCACTGTTATTGTCTTTCTCCCCCACTCATCCTATCTCTCTCTCTCTTTCTCTCTGTGTTTCTCAGTCTCTCTCTCTGTCTCTTTCTCTCCTCTCAGTCTCTCCTCTCACACTCCCTGTCACTCACTGTGTGTGTGTGTGTGTGTGTGTGTGTGTGTGTGTGTGTGTGTGTGTGTTTATGTGTGTGTGTGTATTTTTTCTCCAGTGTTTTTCTCCCTATTATCTCTGCATGTTCTCTCTGTGTTTTTCTGTCCATGTGTCTATTTCTTTGTATTCTTGTATATTCTTTTTTTTTTTGGTCAAAGCTCTTCCATTTGTTTTGTTTCCAACTGCTTTTCTGCTTTCCCTAACAGTCATTCTGTCTCTCTGACTTGAACACAAAAAAAAACAACACACAAGAAAAACTCAAATGAGTTGATATCTCAAAATGAAACAAAATAAAACCGTGGGGAATAAAAAAAACAATTTGAAAGACTAAACTAAAATAAAATGACAATTGTACATGAAGCCCTTTATCCGACTGAAACACCTTCTGTCTATATATCTCCTTATCTATCTATCTCTCACTCTGTTTCTGTTTGATCTGTTCATTTTGTGAGCTCTTTGGCTGTATGCTGTGTTCTGCAGTCTTCCTCTTACTGTAGCTGTACCAACACAGACAGGCTCTCCATCTTCTGTCCTGGTCCTCTCAATCTTTGCCTCTCTCTCTCTCTCTCTCTCATCTCTCTCTCTCTCTTTATCTCTCTCTCCCACCCCTTCTCTCTCTCACCTCTCTCTCTTTATCTCTCTCTCACCCCTTCTCTCACCCCCTTCTCTCTCTCTCTCTCTTTCAGTTCACCTATACAGAGCTGTCAGTGTCTGAGTGAAGAGACGAGACGCTGTCATTTCTGACACCAGTGACAGAAAGCTGGAGGAGGTCCCAAGCACAGACGAATGTCACTGTTAACCACCTCAATACACACACACACACACACACACTCTCTCTCTCTCTCTCTCTCTCTCTCTCTCTCTCTCTCTCTCTCTCTCTCTCTCTCTCTCACACACACACACACACACACACACACACACACACACACACACACACACACACTCAAAACTAATCTCTCCCCATCCCAATCCTTTTCGTTCATATCACAATGAAAAACATATCGATCATCGCCCCTGACTCTTTTCCAGCATGCCTTGTGCCCTGGGAAATAAAAAGCCTTTCAGTGTAATAGAGTGTAATTGGATGGAAATTGTAATGGAATGCTTGTAAGTGTGTGTATAGGTGGGAGATGGGGGATCAGGTAGTGAATGGTGAATGTGGTGTGTGCGTGTGTGCATTTGTGAATGTGTGTCAGTGTGCGTGTATGCGTCTGTGTATGTGTGTCTGTAGGTGTCTGTGTATGTGTGTCTGTATGCGTATTTACGTCTGTGTGCATGTATGCGTCTGTCTATGTGTCTGTGTGCCTGTATGCGTCTGTGTGTGTGTGTGTGTGTGTGTGTGTGTGTGTGTGTGTGTGTGTGTGTGTGTGTGTGTGTTGTGGGGGGCTCATACTGTGGAAGCTGAGTAGTGAGTCCCAACCATGATCTTATTAATCATCTATTGATTACCGGCCTGCTCCCTTTAATGTCCTGCTCAGGCGACTCCGTGGAATCTTTAGTATATATCAATGAGCTTGTTTGTCTTTTAATTGTGTATTGATCTGTGTTTATTAAGGCTGTTATTTTTACTTTTCTGTCTGGTGGACCCCCTGGAAGGCTTGTTGGGAAAACATCAAGATTGTGTGTGTAATCTTCATCTTCCATACTGATGGAATGAGTTTATCTTCAGAGTGTGGAGACTAGGGGTATGTTTTTGGTGTCTGTGTGTGTGTGAATACACACAGACACAGGCGCACATGCACATTGCACACACATGCACGCACATACACACACATTCCACACATACCAAAAACATCCTGCATTTTGGTCCTAGCTTTTACCTTACCGAAACAGATACGCATGCCAGATTATGTTCCAAGGACACAAATGTGCTATTGGGTACAGGGCTTGAAAACAAAATTATTTTTCAAACGTTCCGTTCCGAACGGTTCAGGTAGGCCTATGTTTAAACGTTTTCATCCTTGCATGCGTTCCGCCACCAACATATCAGTCCTGAACGGTTCGGAGCATAAAATATCGTTAGTTCTTAAAGTTCGGCAGTGTTTGGCGGGCCTATCAAATCTATTTTTGTGGACTTTACCTTAGAATAGGCGTACTCATTTTTCCCCTTGATTTAGCCTATACCGTAGCTATGCCCAAAAAAATAATAAATCACAGGTGGCATCCAAAACATTCAGATGGGCTATCCATCCCATAGCCTGACTTACTGTAGGCCTAACCTATGCCTATAAATAATTTCTTATCAAAATCTTTCTGGATCGTGCTAAACTCCTTACCTGGTTGTAGCCTAAGTTTTATCCATATGGAGATCTTCAAAGGCTTGCTATAATTCCAACCCTGTTTATAAACAAACCTGTCTGTTGCTGACAAGGCCTATCTCAAATTTCCCTTCTTCAAACTCTTCTACATAGAATAGGCTATAATTGCGCAAACATTTCAAATCCGACTTTAAAGCGACAAGGTGGACAGGCAAAATAGGCTATTGCGCATAGGCTACAAACAATTTCAAATGAGTTTCAGTAGCCTACGCTCACGAGCTGGCCTAAGATCGAAGTGGCAGACGGATAGGTTACATTACAACAGCAAGACAAAATATACACATTTGGACCAAAGGTCCATTTATTAGATTTTTTTTTTTCAAACTGCAGAAATCAAATTATTAGGCTGTTATATAGAGAGCGAAAAAAAGCGTTATTAACTGGTTTGTGGATTTCAGAATAGCGTTTCTGTTCGGAACAGTTGAAGACCATTTTGTTTTCGTTTCCGTTTCCGCTCCTCGTAAAATTCCGTAAAATTCCGTTCGTTTTCGGTTTTCGTTTTCGTTCCTTGAACCGTTTCGGAGCCCTGATTGGGTATCAACAACACTGTGTGATGTGTTAATCACAAAATTCCTTCCCTAACAATTTGACAACATGCAGCATGTTGTGAACTATTTAACTAGCCCGCTTGCTTGCGAGACTCCGTGGCTGGCTGCACAGTGTGCACCCACTTCCTTATTTGGGTTTTGGGTTGCCAGGTTTTATGACAAAACGGTTTAAATTGAAAGTAAGTGATTACGTATGTGTACGGGGTATTTCACACACAATCTGGCAACCTGGGAAATGT
>NC_063209.1:14118611-14126111 GCF_017589495.1 Alosa alosa | reverse complement strand
CAGTCTGTCCTTATCAAGTACAATCAGAGGAAAAGCACCTTTCCATTGCCCTGTAAACATTTAATTTTGATCATAACTTAAGTACATGCATCATATGTATAATATACTGTATGAGTCTATGCGTTGTCCTTTGCAATTAGATTACATTAGGAGAAGGTCAAGAGAAGACCAATACAATGTTATGGGCTGGCTACACCAGGCACATAACTGAAGCATTCCGTTTGTGGAGCATCTGCTGCAACAATTAGCTTCCACTGTAATCAGTGGAATTAGACCAGTGTTCTAAAACTATGTTTACACACCGTGGACATTGTGCTTCAGTTGCAGACGTAGTATAGCCCGGCTGTAAGCCAATCACAATGCCTGCTGGAGAGGCAGAACAGAGTATGGGTTATGTATGTGATACTGAGTCGGAGAGCAACCATTTTGGTCATGAAACCCAAAGCCTTTGTTCTGTGTTCAGACACGGAAGAGGAGCTGTTACCTCTCACCACGAGAGAACGGCAGACATTCGGCCCTCAGAGACACACGAGAAAAGAGCTGAGATCAGTGTCCCGCCAGATCACCGTTACCCAAAACTCTCTCTGCCTCGACCCCTCACCCGAGAATCACCAAATTCTGAATGTTTACAACTCTCATGCCCCTCCCCCACTACCACCGAGCACCCTCTCATCGAGTTTGTGCTTGTCAGTGCGCCCCAGACTGCACCAAACTGTGATTGACAGTCAGATCTCACACAGCCCTGCTCTGATTGGACCAGAAGAACCGGGAGCTGTGGATTTTTGCAAAACAAATAACATGCTCTAGTTGGAGGTAGAAGTGAGAGTTTTTTTTCTAAAACCGGCTGATTTATGTTGTTCTGTTGGAGCATAGTGTCGGTTTCAGTGAATATGATCAAAAAAATCTTGCCAACTGCAGCTTTAACCTTTCATCAGAAGTGAGGGCTGTACCTTTAAGGGAACACCCCCTTTAATGCTCACTGATGCTACAGAAGGTACTGTTAGATTTTAGTGGTTTTCTGTATGTCATTCTTTTGGTTCTTTGTTTAAGATACTGCAGAAACTGTGAGGACAGGACGTTTATTGTAAGCAGACAGAATGTTGTCACTTTACAATAGCAAATGGTGTACCTAACTAATTGTTCCCCACAAGAGACATCTTAATTGAATAAGGCTATATCACCCGTTTCCCCCCCCTCCAATTTGACCCCAGACATGAATGTATATTCTGGTATTATAATTAGCCAGGAGTTTCCTAGTTCTTGGCTTCAGTTTCTTACCTTGGCTTCACCTTGCAACATTGTGCTGTGCTGTGCGTACAACAGGATTACCAAAACTCTGTTGTTACATCCAGAATAAAGAACTATTCTTTCGCAAGCCAGCCTCAAGTTTTTACCTGCTCTTAACTACACTGGAATCTACTCGGTCAACTGTGTCTCCATTTGGGATTAAGGAGACAATTTCAATATCATTCTTCAGTACTGTAATGAGAACATTCTGAACACAAAAACAGACTTGAGTATTTCCTCAAGGTCTCATCAGACCCAAACAATGGCTGCATGCCTACACTAATCCCCATTAGACGGCAAACGTAACAAAGACTGAACAGCGCTGAAATAATTAGTCACTCGCTGAGTCATGCCTCAGTTGTGGTCACATCCAATAAAGGCCTCAAAGTGCTTTTATACTGGTGATGACACCGCAGCAACCTCATTCCATTAGCAGGCTGGTGTTTGGCAGCTCTTCTCAGAGTTCTCTTATTAAATTCAAGGGCAGGTCTTTGGAGATGACGATCAGATGGGTTTGTCTGTTGGATGTGTTTATGCTGGAGGGGGGATGAAAAAGAGAAAAAAAGAGAGGGAAAGAGAGAGAGAGAGAGAGAGGGATAGAAAGAGAGAGAATAAAAAAATAACTTCTTTGAGCTGTTATCTGTGCAACACACAGAAACAGACAATGAGACGTTAAATGAAATCTGTGATTGGGCTTTGATTTGAGCTGAACGCGCTCCGCTCTGAGCACCCAGACAAATTAGCAGAAGTCTGCGATTAGATGCGTATGTGGGTCTCGGAGGAAGCGTATGGAGATCTCAAACGGCCAGACGAGCTTTCATCCTCCAGCTCACAGCACCTCTTTTACACTACCTGTGGAGAGAAGCCTGATGTTCAATTAGCCATGCTCTGTTTCGTTATTTCTCTGCTCTCATGCTCTCTAAATATCTCCCTCACACACACACACACACACACACACACACACACAGACAAACAGAGAGAGAAAGAGACACACACACACATTAATGGTAGTCCTTTTAATAACAGATCTCATGCCAGAAGTGTGATTTGATCCACCCATAATATGCAGTATACTGTACATGGGTAAAGACACTGCAGACTCTTAACAAGACCAGCAGCTAGAGTTGGTAAGAGGAGAAGGCACTTGTAAAAGAAGAGGAGGGAAGTACAATATACTGTTCACCAGAGGAGGGCACAGTGAGCCACGGCCCCATACTACTGTACATCTGGCACACTGAGACAAGGCCCCATACTACATCTGGCACACTGAAGCCCCATACCTCATCTGGCACACTGAAGCCTCATACCTCATCTGGCACACTAAGGCCCCATGGCACACGTCATCTGGCACACTGAGGCCCCATACTACTGTACATCTGGCACACTGAGACAAGGCCCCATACTACATCTGGCACACTGAGGCCCCATACCTCATCTGGCACACTGAGGCCCCATACTATATCCCCCATACTACATCTGGCACACTGAGACCCCATACTACATCTGCCACACTGAGGCCCCATACTACTGTACATCTGGAACATTGAGCCAAGGTCCCATACTACATCTGGCACACTGAAGCCCCATACCTCATCTGGCACACTGAGACCCCATACCTCATCTGGCACACTGAGGCCCCGTACTACTGTACATCTGGCACACTGAGACAAGGCCCCATACTACATCTGGCACACTGAGGCCCCATACCTCATCTGGCACACTGAGACCCCATACGTCATCTGGCACACTGAGGCCCCATACCTCATCTGGCACACTGAGGCCCCATACTACATCCCCCATACTACATCTGGCACACTGAGACCCCATACTACATCTGCCACACTGAGGCCCCATACCTCATCTGGCACACTGAGGCCCCATACTACATCCCCCATACTACATCTGGCACACTGAGACCCCATACCACATCTGGCACACTGAAGCCCCATACTACATCTGGCACACTAAGGCCCCATACTACATTTGCCACACTGAGACCCCATACTACATCCCCCATACTACATCTGGCACACTGAGACCCCATACTACATCCCCCATACTACATCTGGCACACTGAGACCCCATACTACATCCCCCATACCTCATCTGGCACACTGAGGCCCCATACCTCATCTGGCACACTGAGACCCCATACTACATCTGGCACACTGAGACCCCATACTACATCTGGCACACTGAGACCCCATACTACATCTGGCACACTGAGGCCCCATACCTCATCTGGCACACTGAGACCCCATACTACATCCCCCATACTACATATGGCACACTGAGACCCCATACTACATCTGGCACACTGAGACCCCATACCTCATCTGGCACACTGAGACCCCATACTACATCTGGCACACTGAGACCCCATACTACATCTGGCACACTGAGGCCCCATACTTCATCTGCCAAGGACAAGTGAATACTGCAGCAGTAGACTTCTGCTGAGTCATATAACAGATACATAAGGTGACTGAGTGAGCTCATTTATTGTACTTAGTTGTATAGTAGTTAGCAAACTATATTTAGAGGGTCCACTTTTTCAGGAAATTCATTGAGACGCTAAGATCATTTACAGGGATTGGCTGATTTTCATCAATGCCCTGGATGTTTTTAGAACCTCCACAAAAAATGAAAATCCTGTAGTTCTCACCTAACACAATCCCATTACTGTCAACGATGAGCTGTGAAGGATTTTTTTCTGGTTTGGACATTATCACACCTCCAACACAATGGGATGTGATCATTTGATACTACTACTACTTCAACTACAACTAAGTGCTTATAAGTGCCCTGCAGCTTTAAGAGATAAAGTGATATTTTTGTACTGAATGACTGGGTCTGAGTACACTCCCAGCATGAGGTCTGATTATCTGACTTTTCATTAGTTGATGCAATGGTACATCAACGCAATCAGACCTGTTGGAGTTTTTTTTTGGTGTTTGAATTTTTCAATTATTGTTTTTGCAAGCGCATGCTTTTCAAACACAAGGCGTCAGTGAGTGTAAACATCAATAAAAAAACAGCTTGACTGTTGCCGCTGGAGACGAACATCAGGAGGTGTGTTTAGTCTCACTAATGGCATGAAATTACGTTGCTGATTATGACTGATTATAACGACCTGCTTCCTGTTTGCACAGTCAGTCAGCTGCAGCACAGAGGGAGCTTGTCCTGCACTAAACACAGTGGAGGAATGCATCAGTCCTGTGTGACCCCAAAACCATATAAGAAAGCTTGATACTGCATTGGGCGTACGTAAATAGCGCCGCCATCTTGGTGGGGGCAACAATAACTGGAGGCCAATGGAGAAGCATGTAACTCTGACTGGAAATCAAACATGTGTCTCTGATTGCCGGCAAGTGTTGCCCATAGACAGGAAACGTGTTGCCCCCAGCAATATGACGGCCGCGTTTATGTATGCCACCTAATAGAACTCGAGACCAATGCGGTATCTACTGTAGCTTTCTAATATCTATGCCTGAAACACCACAGAAGAGGAGTGCTTCAGTCCTGTGTGACCTCAAAACACAACAGAAGAAGAGAAGATCAGTCCAATCTACTCTCAAAACACAACAGAAGGTGTGCTGTGGCGCAACTGGCTACAAGGCCTGTACCATATTCGGGTCCAAGTGCCTACTGCGATCGGGGTTCAAGTCCGACCTGGGTCATTTCCCAATTCCACTACATCTCTGTCTTTCACTCATTTCCTGTCAGTCTCTCACTCTCCTATTACAATGAAGACAAAAACAGCCCCAAAACAACAAGAGCACAGAGGTATTTCACAATACCTAGATAAGGGATTAAGCTGGAATTGTTTGGTTATCTTGGCTGAATTTAGCCTGGACTTGATTTCACAAAAGAGATGGCACATAAGTTACCATGGGGATTTATTCTGTGCAGCTAGTCTGGTCCCGACCAGGCGAAAAGCCAGGCTTAGTTACTTCTAACATTAATTATGTTGTCTTAATGGTTCAGCCAGCTGTCATTCAAATCAGAACTCCATGTGAATTTTCTAAAAGCTTTATTACATTTATATACTATTTGCTAAAGGTATTTGCTTACAAAACACAACAGATTGTCTGCCTAATACCATATGATTATCATTTTAATTTAGCCTTATTGTTAGTTGTTCTTAGTTCTTAGTTCTTACTTAGTTGTTTGCTTATTTTGTTGGTAGACGTTTAATGAATATTTTCAAAGGTGTTGAATTCGGTTTAAAGACATTATAAAGGCATATAGTCATACTATGTGTATATTTGCAGTGTCAAGCGCTTTCTTAATGACATTGTGTGCCGAGATAAGGAAGCACTCACTTGTGGGTGCATATGTAAATTTGCATTCAGTTGGTCCACCTCGCCTACTCTCGTTGTTTTACAGAAATAGCCATGTTTCTCCGTTCAAAAAAGGACAACTTAACTACATAATTGTTAGTCTATATCAAAAGCATTTTTTCACTTTGTGTGAATGACACTATTTTCCAAGTCTTTTTTTATTCCAACAGTGGGTCCTTTAGAGGAAAAACGAGAATGCCAACGTATCCTGAATTACTTACACCTGACTTGACATAGTCGCTCCTACTCATCCTGGATTGGTGTTAATGAAACGTGTTGAGCTGGGATGACTAGACAACGCTAGGTCAAGCCTTGCTTTATTAATTATCTTGGATTTAATAATTTCGCCTTTGTGAGATACCCCTCTGATCAGTCCAATCTTCCATCAAAACACCACAGAAGAAGAGCAGATCAGTACAATCTGCCATCAAAACACCACAGAAGAATAGTGTGTCAGTTCAATCTGACTCCACAAACACCACAGAAGAAGAAAACAAAGATGGGTCCAATCTGACCTTTAGACACCATAGAAGAAGAGAGTGTCGGTCCAATATACTCTCCATCTGCCCTCTGGGCACCACAGAAGAAAAGTTCATCAGTTCAATTTGAAATCAAAACACAACAGAGGAAGAAAATGTGTGTTTACTCTGTGGAGAATTCTTTCGCCACCAGTGGCCCAGGGCTTGGAGCAGAGGAGTGGCCATTAATCATTGCCAGAAGTGTTGACAAACAAGCAGGCCAGGAGAACAATCAGACACAATCAGATGCTCACAGATGCATTCTGTCTCTCTGTCTGAGTCCGTCCCTGTGGACCCAATCTTCTTTGGCTTCCACAGAGCCAAGGGAAGGCCACAGCTCGGTGTTTGTGTTTTGTTAACCAGTGTGTGTGTGTGTGTGTGTGTGTGTTATGTTAAACAAACAGTCCAAATGGGAGTTGTTAGTGATGGAGATGGTGAGATAGAGTGTATACTTGTGTGGGTTTGCATATGAACATCTGTATGTGTGTGTGTGTGTGTGTGTGTGTGTAGGAATATCTGAGTGCCTGAGGGTTGACAATAATGGTGTGTTCAATAAACCCTATGATCTCTGGAACATATAATGAGGGCCCAACACGCTTTCCCTTGTGAATCCAGACATAAGTCAGAGATAAGTCAGATCAATCGGACACTCACCCACTCTCTCTCTCTCTCTCTCTCTCTCTCACACACTCACACACACACACACACACACACACACACACACACACACACACACACACACACACACACACACAGTCTCATTCATTAATAGCTGTCAAAAGGACAGGATAGCTTTTATTTGTGGTTTTATGTGTGTGTGTGTGTGTGTGTGTGTGTGTGTGTGTGTGTGTGTGTGTGTGTGTTTTATGAATCCAATACAAAACTCACAATAGCCTTATGATCCTATGATCCTATGATAACTTTTCCTTGCATGATGACCTCAGAACCTATTCAGAGTCTCTCTCTCTCTCTCTCTCTCTCTCTCTCTTTTCACACACACACACACACACACACACACACACACACACACACACACACACACACACACACTCTCTCTCTCTCTCTCTCTCTCTCTCTCTCTTCTCCTGTGACTGGGCATGGTTATAGTGCTGGGACATTAAGGCCTCAGGGGAGACATTCACACACAATATATTTAATTGCAGCAAACGATAGAGAGGCATAAATCAGGAGTGAGTCACAGCGTGACTGGCGGGCAGTGCAGCAGCTACCAGGGGCTATTACTGAAGCACGGCCGCTCCCGAGCCCTCATCAGATGCTGTGGGAGCACGACACAGAGAGGAATGACAGGGTGATGTTCGTGTAATACAAAGACAAAGAATGTGTGTGTGTGT
>NC_063209.1:14106111-14113611 GCF_017589495.1 Alosa alosa | reverse complement strand
CATCCATCAGCGCAGAAGGGCCGTAGTGATGCCGACATGAGTTTAATGCCGACATGCTAATTTGCATATTTTGACAATGGATGCCAATTTGCACATTTTGCACTATTTTGCACAATTTTGCACAGTCTGTTTTGACATCTGACCGTTGTGTATCCTGTGGACAGAGAATGAGGTCATGTTTTTTGTAGTTGTTGGATTCCTGTAATTTTTGTATATAGTGTATGTAGGTGTTTCTGGAAAATGTAGATATGTGTATGGATGTATGTATGCACTGCATTACTGAACATGTATTGGCTATTGCTGTGATTGGATAATTACTTGCCTGTGTAACACCACTGTGTGATCATGTGATCACTTAATTGTACATATATGGGTGTCTTTGGATTGTTGACTCACGTCTGATGAAGGGCTTGAGTGGGCCCGAAACGTCACGGTAATTAAACTATAACTTGGGAGCATATACTGGTGTTGCGGACTTTTTTCCCCTCTCTCTCACAGTAGTGATGCTGCTCACGTGCTCCCTGTGTGTAGTGGGGGAGTGGATCAATGGCTGACGACCTAGGACTAACTCCCCGGAGGTCACGCCGATCATTGAGTTCCTCACGGCCAGAGAAACAAAACGCACACATGCACCCATACATACACAGACACATACACACACTCTCACACACACACACACACACAAACAGCCATAGACGCACATAGGCACGCACACACACACACACACACACACACACACACACACACACACACATACACACAGGCCCAGGCGTAGTGGGGAGTGAAGCAAAGGCGTGCTTTTAAAATGGCCAGTGAGTGAATCAAGGTCTGACTGAAGAATGTGTTTACAGAAGCAACACACACACAGGGGGGCTAGAATTCACGCTGGGTTTGAGGTCAGCTCTGTTTGAAGTACGTGACATATCAGAGATAGGAGAGAGGAGGGAAGAGGAAGGGGGGGGTGTCCTTGTGCGTGTGTGAGTGTGTGTGTGTGTGGTCAGTGTTGCTACAGTAATGTGCTGTCTAATGTCTGGTGATGGGAAAACAGAGAGTTTAATATGTCCTTGTGTGTATGTGTGTGTGTGTTTGCAGGAATGTCTGTGTGTGTGTGGTGGGCTTTAGTAATATATGTCTTTGCTGAGTAGCAATGTAACAGATGTGTGCTTTCCTATGACCTTCTGAGCAAATTTCCCCCTCTCTATTTGCCTCTCTCTTTATCATACACACACACACACACACACACACACACACACACACACACACACACACACACACACACACACACACACACAAAGACACACACACACACACACACAAAGACACACTCTCTCTTTTGCTTGCTCTCTCTCTCTCTCTGTAGTTTGTACTTTTTAGTTACTAACATTCAAAAATGACCTACAAATATAGTAATAGAATGTGAAGACCTCTGGTCGAAACGTTGTAGCCACTCTGGGAGCATATATGACAATGTGCGGGTATTTCTTTATTTTTTCAAGACAGACATTTTAACATCACATTTATTGATATGTGTTGCCCAGATATCCACCAAAGTTAGCACTTTACAGTTTTTTCTCGATTGCTTTAGGCCATGTCCACACGAAAAGGTGGATATATTTTTTTCTTTTTTTCCGCTTTCAGACCTTTAACGACACTGGTAAAAAAAAAAAACTCGCGTCCACACGAAAAGGTGAAACCGACAGAAAGCGCTGTAGTGCATATGGCAGGCCGGTCGATGGCGCCGCGTGACGGTGCAGGCTTGAACACCTTCTTTGAACAGCAGAAGTCATCTCTTGCGAATGTGTTTGAATCTCTGTTTGATCTGTGTTTGAATTTTGTGTTTGAATCTCTGATACACCTGTGTGAAACTCCTTTGCACAATTCTTCATTCAGCAATCATTCATTATCCATATGAGATGCCATGTCTGTTGTGTGTTGCTATTTGCAATTATGGATCTTAAGGCACATGTAAAGTACTGTATTGTCTATTTAGTGAAGAAAACTGTACAAAAGGTGTTTACTGTAGGTCTAATTCGATAAAAAATTACAAGTTGTAGTTCAGTGAAATTTGTCTTGTCTACAGTAGGTGCTTACTGTAGGTCTTACATGTCAATGACAGTTATATCTTGGGAGGAATGAGTACAATTTTTATTTTATCCAGTAGATTTAGTCTGATACCAGAAAAATGAGAAACAAATGGAACAGACATTGCAAAAATGCTCATTTTGAGAATTATTTTGCATTTTGTTGTCCAGTGCATGGAGGTATTATATATAACTGGAGAGAGTGACTAAGTCCCGTCCTCCATACAAATGAATAGTGGAGGCTAGGCTAGTAAATCCGGCCAATTCATAGTCAACGCCATATTGAACACAGGGGCTCAGATCCAGCACCAGTCGGCTCTGACCATACGCCAAGTTCCAAAGCTGGAAATGACACATGGACCAACATCAATTTTATTGGATATTCTGTAAAAAGAGAATCGTCCTCCAGTTCAGAGGGTGGCGATAATGCACATACCTTGCTTGCCACGTCACAAGAAGAAGAAAAAGTTGCTCGGGAATGTGCGTGGAGTCTGAGTGGAGTCCCGCTGTAGCCGCCGGATAGGTACCCACCCACCAACATGTACTCACATGAGACCTCGTGCCCAACACAGACTTTCGTGCACAGAGCTGGTTCCAAATGCTCCATGCGGCGCCATACTTGAAAATGGCGTATGCTAACATGCCGAAGCTAATCTGCATGCTCCTGACCCCCTGGTCCAGTGTGTAATGATTGATTGAAATCACACAGTGATTTGACGACAGGATGTGTTGTTTGAAGGCAAATTTTGTTTTGCTGCATGTTTTAAGTGTTTTGAGAGAGTAACATTTTTGCCAGCAAAATGTGTCATTTTGGCCAGAGTGCTTTTGTTCAGACATGGGTGTTAACTGTTTTGAAAAAGTAATGTCAGAGTTGACACAAGCATCAAAGCGATCGAGAAAAACTGTAATAATGTGGATGCAAAGCCTAACAGATAAAACACTGTTAGAAATTCAGCATGGATGGGCCCTTATTGCTTGAGTTATAGGGCCCTATCATGACAGTCAAAAGCACATCGTCACTCGTCAAAAGCTTATTCAAATTTAGTAGGATGTGTCCAGTCCACATTGGGAGGGTTTTTGTTATCAAATGTCGAGCGCATGGCGCAACAAGGTGTTCCTAGGTTTTTTAATCAGTCATGGGTGTGTTTGGGGCGTAACATCATTTAAACCAATGAGAATGACATGTCATTCCCTTTAACGCGCAAAGCGCAATGTCAAATAAATGCATCGGTATTTTGGCATTCAGCGGCGATTTGAAGGAGGCTGTTTATAGAGACTGTATGGAATAGTCATTCCACTAAACCATGCTTTACTAAAACCTAGCATAGCCTTCACACATTTGCACTCCTCTATTATTTGAACTCATTGGCAAAGTAAAACTAACTTCACCATGGTGTCAGTCTGACAATTGACTGACAATGGGTTACCATCGAAAACATAGGCTGGAAAAAGCAATACTTACCCTAAAATTGCTCAAATGACTGAATAAAACAGCATTTACCCTGCAGAGGAGTTGCTTATATCTTGTGACAGTGTGTCTTCAGCTGTCCTCCATACGTGTCTCTCTCCTCTCCCCTAATCACTTTTAACCGTCATTACCTATTTGCAAATGATGGTGAATAACCACTCATCATGAGATGTACAGTATTTCGTAATATCTTTATTCTAATTATGTTTCCTATTGTAATCGTGCAATTTGTAATGTTTTGCTTGGACGTGGCTGGTGTGCGTTCATGGATGATAGGTACACCCACCAATATGACTGTTGACAATGCTCTCTTAAAATAACATATAAACAACTCGCCATAGAGTTCTGACCAGGTGTACAATAGCGATTTTTAGACAATGCGCTAAGCCACTCCCTAAGTTGTTAATTGCCACACCCCTGGGCACATTGTTTAAAAATTAAACGTGCAAAATAAGGAATTAAACTTCGCGCCGGGTGGAAAACGAGTGTTACGCCATGCGCCAGTGTGCAAAATACAGCCCATACTCTGTTGGGACCTTATTTTGTTGAAATAGCACTTTGTACATTTGTACCAATACAATGTTCATCGATGCAAGAGGACAACTTCTGTTCAGGACAACTCTAATTGAACAGATTTCAACACCTAGCCCCTTTTAACAGACAGTTAACGTGCTTCTATCTCTCTCTCCCTCACAGCTAAAGGGTCTCTATCTCTCTCTCTCCCACACAGCTAAAGGACTTCTATCTCTCTCTCCCTCACAGCTAAAGGGCTTCTATCTCTCTGTCCCTCACAGCTAAATGGCTTCTCTCTCTCTCTCTCTCTCTCTCTCACACACACACACACAGATCTCATCCCTTCTTTCTCTCTCATCTGGTGCTGGTTGGCAGAAGGTGAATATCCCAGCCTTCTGTTATGGTTCTGTCCTTGATTTCAACACACTCACACATGCATGCACACACACATACACATACACACACACACATACACATACACAACACGCACACACACACGCACACGCACACGCACACGCACACGCACACACACATACATGAAAAAGGGCCTCCTGAGAGACCCCCACCACACCAAGGAAACACAGAGAGGTGAGGAGCTGGAATGAGAGAAGAGAGTATGTCAAGGTACATGGCTGAAGAAGTGTGAATGTGTGTGTGTGTGTGTGTGTGTGTGTGTGTGTGTGTGTGTGTGTGTGTGTGTGTGTGTGTGTGTGTGTGTGTGTGTCTGCGCGTGTGGTAACTCACAGAGAGAAATTCACATTGATGTTTCATGAATATGTAAATGTGACCGAAAAGCACTGGGCATCAGCACCTGCCACAGAAAGAGAGACACACACACACTGACACACACACACTGACACACACACACACACACACACACAAGACACACACACACACACACACACACACACACACACACACGTACACTAACACACAGTAAGAGTCACACACACACATACACACATATACTCAGTCTCTCTCTCTCTCTCTCTCTATCTCTATCTCTATCTCACACACACACACACACACACACACACACACACACACACATATACAGTACACGGTACACACACACACACACACACACACACACACACACACACACACACACACACACACACACACACACACATATATACAGTACACGGTACACACATACACACACACACACACACACACACACACACACATATACAGTACACAGTACACACACACACACACACACACACACACACACATACACACACACACACATATACAGTACACGGTACACACACACACACACACACACACACACACACACACACACACACACACACACACACAGTAACACCACTCTCCCGTCCTGAGTCAAGGTGACACATTGTTGCTGACCTACATCAGAATGTTGCCACAGAAGAGTCAATCCAAGGATGTTGTGGATGACCAGCAGTCATGGCAGTGAGGGGGTTTACATAGCAATGAGACAGGGGTCAAGGGTCGGCGATGATGTGTGCGGAGGCGAGAGAAAAACAAACAGACAGAGAGAATACAGGAGAGGAGTGCAGAAGAAGGATATATATATATATATATATATATATATATATATATATATATATATACACTAAGTCCTCCCATCCGGCTGATACACTAAGGCGGGGATCATATCAGCCAGCGGCAAGTGGCAGATTTTCTATTGTTCCTTTATGGTTCGGCAGCGGAACGGTGGCAACGCTGGTGTAACGCTAGCTGAGTATTGAACTTGGTTCAACTTTCAAAGCGCAACGCGAGCGTATTGAATTGACAAACCATTTGTGTTGCTTAGGAACGAGAATCCGGCTGCAGACACTGAACACTACACAAGCCTACACTCTTAAAATTAATGTATTGAAAGCGTTGTTGAACACACTCTTAACGTTTTTAACACATCTCTGTGTTCAGATAGGGACAACACAGTTTGTGTTGTTCCCTTTTTTATTTCTTACACAATATGTGTTGAAAACAACACAACTTGCATTGTTTATTTAACACATCTCCGTGTCCAGATAGGGACAATACATTCATTTTAAGAGTGTATTTAAAGAGCAGTTGTGTCTCCTCAGCCATCACTACACTGAACACTATAACTCACATAAAGATCCAGTACTAGCCCTGTCTCATACGTGGCTTGTGCTTCAAGTGATGTTGTGTCTATCTATACTTTATATATGTCTATACTATATCTATATGTTCTGCTGTAATGTGGGGTAAGGAGTGTATGTATATTACATGTCGGGCAGGGAATATGTGATGTGATCTGGAAAAACAATTTTACCAACTTATGATTCTGAGACCATCCTAGCAACATCCAAGATTTTGTGAGGATGGTATCCAGTATTTTGCTAAGGGACAGTGTTCAGAATGTTGCTAGGATGCAGACTTGTGCAAAATTCCAGAATTGAATTGAAACTGGCTCTTATATTCCAATTCAATTCTTGAATTTAACTTGCATTTCAATTGAGATAGCAAACAGGAAGCAGAATTGCAATTCGAATTGTGCACAACCCTGCTAGGATGGTACCAGAATCTTAAGTTGGTGAAATTTCACCAGAGAGGGTTAAATGGAGCAAACGCCAAGAATTTTTGAGTGCACCATGTGAAGGGTTTTCCTAGATCCTATCACACACAGGATGTTACATATTTTATGTGCTGATGTGCATATGGGAGACGGAATGTATAAAGGGTGTGAATCTTCACTGGTCTCATGATTCGGTTAGATTACAATTATCCTGTCACCGATCGATTCGATTCAATGTCACAATGTATTGCATCCTTAATTTTTTATATTAAAGTTTTATACAGTATATAAGAAATGGCTTTGCTGCAGCATGTGGAAATGTGCAAGCTTTTCTGTAAGAACACCAGTTGATCCACATACTCTGGTTGGAGACTGCTTCTTTTTGCAGTGACCACATCTCCTTCAGTGGAGGAAACCCACTCACTAGACAGGCTCGTGTCTGGGATACACAAGCATCGCTTTGATAGCCGAGAGAGGAGAGGAAATGTGATGTGGGCTTTACAGAATTTCTTCATTTCCTCTTCAGCCCTGGCATAGAGGGTCTTCCTCATACATACATACACACACACACACACACACACACAGACACACACACACACAGACACACACACACACACACACACACACACACACACACACACACACACACACACACACACACACACACACACTCCTACTGTCCCTTCAGTGTTCTGTGTCAGTGAAAGACTGTCCTAGCAAACTCAACGATAAGGCTTTTGTTTTGGGTAACATCTGTGTCACATAAGGCAGCTAATGCAGAGTTTATGTCGGCTACTTAACTTGACTCATGACTTTAGAGGTTAAAGTGTTCTCAGACAGAGCAGAGGCATTGCTAGTGTGTGTATGTGTGGGTAGATGAGGCAGATTATTTGTGTGACGGA
>NC_063209.1:14093611-14101111 GCF_017589495.1 Alosa alosa | reverse complement strand
GAGAGAGAGAGATTTTGAGAGTGAGAGTTTGCTTTGGCAATTCTATGTGCATGCTAGTGCAGTGAATTGAAAGAGAGAGAGAGGGGGAGAGTGAGAGAGAGAGCGAGAAGTGAAATGAAGGAGAGAGAAAGAAAGAGAGAAAGAGAGTGTGTGTGTGAGGAGGATAGACACAGAGAGCAGCACAAAGTCCAGGTAGAGCGGGGAGGGTAGCCGTCATGCTTGGTCATGTGTAATACACGGACAGTGACAGCTCTCTGATGCTGAAACTACCCCAGCAGGCTTCTCTCCACTTACTCTGAGCAACATGCCTTGGCATGCACTATACATGCACACACAGAGGGCACACACACACACACACACACACACACACACACACACACACACACACACACACACACATAGATATACACATACACACACACACACACACACGCACGCACGCACGCATGCACACACACACACACACAAACTTCTATGCTTGTATCTGTGTGTGTGTACATACAGTATATGATTTTGTATGTATGCATGTTTCAGAGATTGCTGGTGTGTGTGTGTGTGTGTGTGTGTGTGTGTGTGTGTGTGTGTGTGTGTGTGTGTGTGTGTGTGTGTGTGTGTGCAGCCCTTTAGTTCATTTCTCCATTATCCCCAGCAGCCTTAGCTCCTCTACACTGAGGCTCCTCTGAGGAGATGTCTGAAATGCAGCTAATTGAAAGGCCTGCTGATGTCTAACTCCTACTGACATGAAATCCATTTTTTTCAGAGGCAGCCCTACCCCCCTCCCTCCTGCTATGCCCTTGGCTGCCACTAGTTAACACAGAGGCACCACATCTCCGAGACCCTGACACCGATGCCCCCCGTAAACGCAACACTTTCAAGACCCTAAGGCGATGGACACCTCCTATAGGGGGCCAGTTGAAAGACCCAGAAGCTGAAGTGAAGACAGACACTGGGTGGGGGTGGGTGGGTGCAGTATCAGGGTGAAACAGGCTGTAAACAGATGACAACACACAATAAAGGTATAAAATACCCTGACAATACCTCCACAACACATATGTCTCCACAACATATACACCTCCACAATATACATCTCCACAACACATATACCTCCACAACACATATACCTCCACAATATATACACCTCCACAATATATACACCTCCACAACACATATACCTCCACAATATATACACCTCCACAATATATACACCTCCACAACACATATACCTCCACAACACATATACCTCCACAATATATACACCTCCACAATATGTCCACCTCCACAATATATACACCTCCACAACACATATACCTCCACAATATATACACCTCCACAACACATATACCTCCACAATATATACACCTCCACAACACATATACCTCCACAATATATACACCTCCACAACATACACCTCCATCCGCAACTGCGTAGACAGAGCAGATTTTTCTTACTTCTCTTCCAAAGTTCTAAATACTGCCATCCAGGTGCTTGTTCTCACTATTAGTCTTGAAAATACAAAACTACAAGAACATGTTGGAAAACTATATAGATAATAAAGACTCAATCAAACTCATGTTCAAAGAACTGAAATCAAACGAGTAATAATCTACTTTCTCCACAGACTCCATAACAGTTCTGCTCACGACAGCCAGAAATCTTAAAGCCGCCAGCGGGAATCTACAAAGCATGACAGTATGACTGGCTCAGAGTTCCCTGGGGTGAAGCACAGACAGGTGCTCTGTATGTGTGTGTGTGTGTGTGTGTGTGTGTGTGTGTGTGTGTGTTCTCCCTCTGAGACCTCTGTACTTGCTCTGTAATGCAGTGCTTATACAGGAGTGTGGGAAACTAGGGAATTAAATACCCCCCACCGGATGGCCCAGATTGCTGTCTTAGACGAGAGCTGGCAAAGGTTCATGTGTAATGGATATAACTACACACCTTGTTAACGTCCCATCTAAAGCTCCCTGTCCCCAATACACACACACACACAGTGTCAGACACACATACTGCCGCAGTGTCACACACACATAAACACACTCGCACACAAAGTGTCTCTGACACACACGCACACACGCACACACACACATGCACACACCACTTTCAACTAGGGGAAATCAAATCACACACACACACACACACACTCACCACTTTCACCCACCGGGAAATCAAATCCACTTAATGGTGTGGGAGCCACGGGGGCATTATGACTGTAATGGAACTTAGACTGGCCTGAGCGTCTCACAGTGACCTTAGTCTCTTAAAATTACCGGTAAAATGGGAAGAAGGGAGGATGAGAGAAAGAGAGAGAGAGAGAGAGAGAGAGAGAGAAAGGAGGAAAAGCAGTAATGATTCACGATGGTTCGCCCCCTGGTCCTCTGATCAGAGTTTAACTCAGCTCTACGTTTATGTATAAGGTAATTACAGTCCTAGCAACATTTTAAAGGCACCGCAGCAGACTCCTAAAGCAACACACTGTAGTCCTTCCACCTTAAAATAGCGACTTCACACTCATTTGGATGCCCCACTGACTAACAGTAAGGAGAATGGAGACTCTGACACTGTTGATGCACGCCCGGAATTTCACTATGTAGCATAGTTGCCATCGGTAAGACTAGAGCATGACCCTTTTCGACATTTTTGACAAATTGGGTACCCCCTTAGCCAGTGGCGCTGCTAGATAATTTGGGCCCTATGACAGACAATAATTCTGGGCCCCTCGATAATATATAGTATTATTATGGGGGCTCTCTGGGGGCCCCCTGTCAGGGCTGGGCCTTTAGAATCTTCCTAACCCCTCCACCCCCCCACCCCCAGCGGTGCCCCTGCCCTTAGCACAAAATGGATAGACTGTAGGTTGAAACAGAATGTAAACAGATTCTCCAGACGCTGATGCATGTTTCCATGGATACCCATGCTGTGTTTTCCCTACACCCAACACTTCCTGGTCTAACAACCGAGTGAGCACCAGCACTGTTGCTAGGCTAGCACCTGTTGCCTCATCAGTGTCAGCATTTAAACCCTTATGAAAGCGCATTCATTGCTGGATTATCTTGCCATGGATATCGAGGTCTAGTCGCCAGCCATTTTGCTCTGGGACTCTGGTTTTAACTCCTTTTGGGCTGTTTTGCTGTTTCAACTGTGCCTGACTTTTTGAATCTTAAGTGTTGGATTTTTTTTTTTTACCTTTTGCATTATCGTTCTGTCTGGCTGCCTGGTCTGTGGGTTTCTGCCGTCCCCTGTCTCCGCTCATGTCCACTGACTCGTGACCTGTCCACTCTCATTGGATTACTGACCCCGCGTGGACTGATTTCAGTGAAACAAACATTTCTTGTTTTTGACAAATACGTTTTGCCAGGCGGCTTGTTTCAAATCGACTCTTATTAAATCCGAATCACTTGGGTAACTGTGGTCTCTTGTATCTGCTCCTGGGTCCTTGTGCCTCCGGTCTCATTGGCCATGACAGAATGGAATGATGAAGAGAGAAAGAGGTGAAGAGAGGGAGAAAACAAATGAAGCGTAAAGTGACAGCTCAGAGAGGAAGAGGGAGAGAAGAAGGAGAGAGAGAAAAAAGTGGAGGTTTAGTGAAGGAATAAACAAGGCTGAAAAGGGATGTGGAAAAGAAAAAAGAATGGAATAGAGGAAGAGAGGTGTGCAACCTCCCCAGATGGATGAATAGATAGATAGATAAATAGATAGATAGAGAGATTCAGATAGACGCTATATTGATGACGGTTGGATGGATGGATAGGTAGATGCTAGATAGTGAGACAGTGAGATAGACAGACAAACCAACAGACAGACTGGCAAACAGATTGACAAATCTAGAGGCAGACTAATTGACAGATAGACAGTAGTAGACAGACAGACAGAAAGAGTGATAGATAGACAGACATAGAGGCAGGAAGAGAGACAGACACACACACATACACACACAGAGAAAGAAAGGCAGAGAGACAGGCTGACAGACAGACACACACTGACACACATAGACATACTGACAGGCAGATACACACACACACACTTACACTCACACAGAGAAAGACAGGCAGAGAGACAGACTGACAGACAGACACACACAGACAGACTGACAGACAGATACACACACACTTACACACAGAAAGACACACACACACAGAGACAGACAGACAGACACACACTGATAGATAGACAGACAGACCGACAGACAGACAGATAAACACACACTCACACACAGAAAGACACACACACACACACACACACACACACACACACAGAAAGACACAAACACACACAGAGACAGACAAACGGATGGATGCAGAGATGAACAGAGCCCATACCAGCACTACATCAGGGCCTGTCTGCTCAGCTCATCCACACGGCCCATTTAGTCCATTAGCAGTAAATAATGAGCGGGACCATTAGCTCTAGCTCTGCATATAGATAGCCTACTTAGCCTAGCGGGGGCATGGGAGCGCAGGCACTGCCATCACTACCACCACTACCTCCAGTCCAGACAGGGACGGGGGCACACAGGCTGGCCAAGGTCTGTCACTGCACTGCCCAGCCGTGCCCACGCCTGGCACTGGGACAGCGGGGAGGAGTGTTGGCACGCTAGGCTCCTGCCGGGGCCTGAGTGATGAGACAAGACGAGGCGAGATGAGAGGAGATGAGGCGAGGGGTGGAGTGTCCGGCGCTTTCCGTGAGGGTGGCGGCCAGGAAGGGATGGAGGGAGGGAGGAAGGAAGGGAAAAAAGATGATGTCCTTCGAAAAGCAATTAGTTACGGATTAAAGTCATTTGAGAAACAGGTGGAGGGAGATGTGGGAAGCTGATAGATCACTGGGAGACCGGGGACACTCGTGACGAATACACACACATACACACACTCACACTCTCTCTCTCTCTTGCTCACATACACACACTCACACTCTCTCTCTCTCGCTCACACACACACACACATACACTGTCTCTCTCTCGCTCACACACATACACACACACACACATTCTCTCTCTCGCTCACACACACACCCACACATACACACACACTCTCTCTCGCTCGCTCACACACACACGCTCGCTCACACACACACACACACACACACACACACACACATGCAGATGACACACACACACACACACTTACAGATGACACACACGTTAATCCAATGGACCCAAGATATAGTGCCAAGGTCACATGAAATCTCATAGGCCACAATTTAGCTTATGGAGGGGATAAATGGTTTTATGGTGGTTTGAAAAATGGTTTGATAGATGGGTTCCCATATTTGTTTTGCAAAGTGTTAAAAACATGAGTGCATACCTGTGTTTGATATGTATGTAGCAAATATATGTGCAAGAGAGAGAGAGAGAGAGAGAGTGTGTGTGTGTGTGTGTGTGTGTACTTCCCTCTCCAGATAACGTAGCTGTAGCTAATTATCTAAATGGTAGTGAGCAGGTCTCCACTAAGCAAGTTGTTGAAACATCAGGGGCATTCACATCCAATCAGTCAGGAGTTCATGCTAGTCTCTCTACGCTGACAGGAAGTTAAGTCATCTTGATCAATCCCAGAGAACTAAGTTCAGCACCTCTTAGAGCCAATCACATCAGCAGCACTAACATTGTCTTGGGTGCAGTACTGGAAGACTGTCTGATGCCCTTGAGCAACTGATGGTGGTTAGAGTGCTGTGTTGATTGTAATGGGAGCATTTATACACTGTTGAGTGCCGTAGCGTCGGGTGTCGAGTGTTAATATTGCCTGGATGTTATCATGGCAGTGCATATGTTCTGTAGTCTTCGGTGGTAGCACTGACAAATACAGTGTTGTGGTATGACAATACGCTTAGATAGATATTTTTAACACAATTTATGCACCCTTAGAATAAGTTGACATTGCTATATGACATCTTTGCACAGCAAGACATCATAGCATATTGGAAAGCAGGTAAATACACAAAAGACCCCAACACACACACACACACACACACACACACACACACACACACACACACACACACACACACACACACACACACACACACACATATCTAACACACTTTAACCTCCCTCACTCCACTGTTTCACCAGGGTTGTGCTAGAGACCCAGAGCTCATTGTTAAACATTTATGCCCGGGGTGCTGGGCGCAATCACTTAAAGAAACAACATTTGACTTTAGTGCACCCCTGAATCAATTATCTCAGTGGCTTTTTAATACAATCTATCCCGAGGTCAATTTCAGCAAGAAGAACAAATGACACACATAATGACACATCAGTCAAAGACACTCAAGTGACTCACTGAGAGAGAGGATTGGGGGGGGGGGGAATTTTTCACTGTTAACAGGCTACCATTTTACCATCAGAGCATACGTCATCCACTGACACTTATAATGCAATATATTGTTTTTTGCGAAATGGCTCCTTGGTAAAGATCCAACGTAACAGAGAAGGTCCGCACACTTGCTCTCCGTTTTTTTTTTTTTTATTATTATTTGAGTTCAATCCCCAACACACATGACGTTTTGAGCCCTTCGACTCTTCATCAGACTTTTTTCACCATTTTTAAATAGGTCATAGGTCACCTGACCCGTTTGTACTGGGGTAAAAATGTATACACAGTATAGAGAGCGCAGACAGAAGAATGTAGACGGAAACATACTCTACAAACCATATGAACCTAGAATACTGCAGCATTTAAATGTGTTGCAGCCTAAAAAAGACGATTATTCACTCATAAAATGCTTAACACAATACTACTAATATCTAATCAATACTTTACTCTCTTTAAAGGTTAAAAGGAATGTATTTTTCCGAGTCTTGTCTAGCCACATTCCGGACAACACTATTGACATCTAATAGCACCTTCTATCAGGAGGCCTTGTGTTGATCCAGCACCTGTCTGATTATGGGTGAGTCACGGCTTGGCTGTAACACAGAGGACATCTGGGTGTTTAATCTGAACGAGAGGGGAAGTAGAGCCCTCGGAGAAGCGTCCACCTGTGAGAACAATACGGCAGAGCCCAGCGGCCAGTGGCAGCAGCAGGGCTGTTTTAAACGCTACTACCAGCAGGCCTTTCAGTCAGTAATCATAGCTTTGCCCTCCGATTCAGCACCAAACAAGGATAAACCACAGTGTTAGGTAGTGTGTACGAGTCGTGTGTGTGTGTTTTACTGAGCAAGTGGACAACTGAAAGAAAAAAAAAACTGAAAGAAAAAAACTGCCTTTCAGGACAACAACAAAACAACATCTATAACAAAATCTGCATACTACACAGACAAACAAAAATAAATAAAGCCACACAATAAGGTTACACATGAACAAGCAATTAAAATCAGACAGTTAAGCAGTATTTTTGACTTTTCAAAATTGGGAACACTATTCAGGTTTAGGTATTTTTGGCGACTGTAGAGCTCCCTCTAGAGTCGCAATATATTTATATTTTACTCTGCTCTTGTAAATAGCAAACTTCTTTTGACTCATCCTCCTGTACACAATGAAAATGCTTTTGTTGTGGAGGTGAAGGATTAAC
>NC_063209.1:14053611-14088611 GCF_017589495.1 Alosa alosa | reverse complement strand
ACGCTGTACCACTGAATGCTCTCTTTCAAAGTTCTTTTTTATTCTCTCTCTCTCCTCCATTCACTCGCTCTTAGATCCTTTTCTCTCTCTTGCTCTCTCTCTATCTCTCTCTTTCTCTCTCTCTTGTCCTTTCACTCGCTCTAAGATCATTTTCTCTCTCTCTCCTGCTCCTCTTGTCTGTGATGATGTAAGGGTGACAATTTAAGCAGGATTGCCTTCTCATTGCCATCAGATTTTCTCTACCTCCCTCCCTCCCTCTCTTCTTTCTTCTCTCTCTACCCCCCACTCGCCTCTGGAGGTGTAAAGGGGGCTATTTAAGCAGGATTGCTGGCTCATTCATCAGGCTCAGCCCCTTGCCAATCCCCCATAGACTACCTCCCTCTCAGTCTCACCTGCAGCTGTTTCACCATCTAAACCAGACTGCAGGATGGAGGAGTGGATTCACCCTTACAGCAAGGGAGCTGCTGGTCGGTCTCTAGGATGGAGGAGGAGGAGGAGGAGGAGAGGAGAGGAGAGGAGAGGAGTGGTGAGGAGGCAATAAGGAAGAGAAGGAGGAGAGGAAAGGAGAGAATTCACCCTGACCACAAAGAGCTGCAGGAGCTAAGCTGGCCTGATCTGACCACTGCCCCTGGAAGAGATGACTGTCTTTTTTTTTATGTTTGATCATTCGATCAGCATCTCTCTCCTTCAACACTGTGCATCCCCCTGTTTTGATACCAATATCTAAATTTGAAGTCAATATATTTTGCCCCTGTTCTCTCTAACTCTCTCTCTCTCACTCTATAGGACTGCCTATTTCCTCTCTCTCCCTGCAGTGTTTCCCATACATTGACTTTTTTGTGGCGGCCCACCACAATATCAACACTGACCACCACACAATGATTTTCCTGGTTGTACTAAATTGTGCTTAAATCTGGTTAGAATCATAACCACGCTGCAGTAATTTGTTAAAAACTGTTGCGTTTGAGTTAATTCTGCAAACCTACAACCACAAATAGAATTGAATTCTGTGGGAAACACTGCCCTGATAGAGCCGATGCTTGTGCTGCAGCAGCAGATGTGAGACTCAGAGGTGCTCCATCACCCCGGCCTGAGGCCCTGACTCTCCTTGCTGCAGCATCCCGGCCTCCGGGCCCCAGCATAGATATATAGAATAGCCATTCTATATATATCTATGGGCCCCAGGCTCACAGCCATGATGGAGGACATGTGTTTCCAGGTCATGCCATGCGCCACGCTGAAATGGGTCCCCCACTGGGATATCAAATCTACAGCCACAGAGGCGGGTGACAAACGCAGCACTGGAGCAGCGTAATGGCATCCATTTAGCAACCCTTTAGCAACCCTTTAGCATCCCTTTGGACCCTGTGGGCACTGCTGGACTGGAGTGACATCCAGTGGCTCAAATGTTAGAGCAAGGTGATGACACCAAAGGCCCCAGTTCGAATTATGGGCAAAGGAAATGAGTAAATGAATAAATGTATGAATAAACTAAAACTAATTTAATAACTTAACTAAAGCAAATAATATCTATGCTCCATGGTATCAATATTCCAGTCAGTCAAAAAACAACTAAAAAGGGTCATGATCCTACCTGATTAACACCGTTAAATAGTGCGATATCAAACATTCCAGGTGCACATTGGCAATGTCAGAGACTTCATTCTTCCTATTATAAGTCAGTGTAGCATCAGAATGAGTTTGAAGTCGTTATTTTAAGGTAAAAAAAACTGCATTGCAATGCTTTAAATGAAACTCAATCTGCTAACTTAATGCCATGCACAAGATACCAAGCACAAACACTCGGCCAGTCGACCAGTCGGCCAGTGGACCGCACCCATATGCCACACGGTAGCTTAGGTTCATGTGCGAGACTCTTTGCTTATTGCCTAACCATATACTCTGCCTGTCATTTAAATGATGGTTTCTAGGCTGATACCATGGGAACATAACACACAAAGTGTGAACTGCATGAATGAATGCATATGCACCGCACGAGTAGCGGGGGTATGATCCATGTGTCTTGACCTCTTTGATTGGCGAGCACACAGTGAAAGTGAGTGGAGAGGACAGAGCTCTTAAGCCCAAATCGATGGAGAGGCGATACATCGGGTGCATCCCGGCACTTCACAGCGCGCGCCTGGCAGGAGCCTCAGTAAGACAGATGGCCGTTTCCAGCCTGATCGTTGCCCACCACCACTGATCGACTCGCATGTGTGTTCCTGCCATAGGGGCTAGCGTATCGACACAGCTCACTACAGAGGTAAGCAATCCTCAGTCACCACTTCACACCCTCGCCCACCCTACCCTGCACCACACACAGACACACACACACACACACACAGACACACACACACACACACTTCTTGTCCAGTCCAAACAAAGCCAGTACCAGCCACAACAAAACATATATTGCTAAAATACACAACATCGCTAAGCTAATTTCTCTCTCTCTCTCTCTCTCTCTGTCTACCTCACTCTCTCTTTGATGGGCCTCTCTTTTCCAGAACGTCCTCGGTGAGTATTGAGTAAGTATCCAGGATGAATTATAACCTCTCCAGTGGAAATCTATAGGGCTCCGGCAGACGATCGCCTCTTCACGCCGAGCGAACACGCCGATCAGGAGCCCGTTGCCACGGAGGCGGCCGGTGTGTGAGCGTGAGGATGACTTTTCTTGTAAACATGACGAGAGCTCTATGTCGATTGTAGTTACCGTGTGTGTTTACAGTGAGGTCTTGTAATCATGTTTGGAGATGTGCTGCCTAAAGCAGTATTGCAATCACGGCTCATTCATGTGTGGAATCTAATACAGCAGGTTTCTGGGTCTTATTTCTCATCCCTGAGCCACTGCCTCTGTTAATCGTTTGCCCTTGTAAGATTTACATTTTGACTTCAACGGATGCTCTGCTCCAAAACAACCCCCCACACACACACACACACACACACACACACACACACACACACACACACACAGAAATCGATTTACGGCTCAAACTGAAAGATAACGATGCAGAGAGAAGCGGTGATCCATTTGTGCATGTTCCTTAGGAGCTTAAAGGTGAGGTAAGCATAGTGTGGCGTTTGTTTATGTTTATATTTACATTTCTAAGCAGATGCCAAAACAGTGTACATTATATTTTAACCAAGGACCAAACAAAACACACCAGAGAGGTCACTAATCCCTCCCTTCAGTATTCCCAGAGAAACCCCACACAGAGTTTTGTTTTTGTTTGTTGTTTGGGGGGAGCCTGTCTTCTCTTTGTTTGTTTCCAATTTTTGGATCCTGTGCTTCCTTCAGAGACCATTTTTTTATTGTTATTTTAACAGTTTTCTCACAGGATGGGCAGCAAACGGATCATGAGTAGATGTTCGCTGAATCTGTCAAAACATGTTGTTATGGGCATGAAATCTCGTATGACTGCTGACTGCACCTTTAAGCCTGAGACTGTTCGATGCAACAGACCACACCACTGGTGACTGTCTGTGATCATCATCATCCTCGGAGCAACTGGTGGGCAGGAAGACAGCGCGTGTGGGCGTCCCATTAAAGCTGATTACCCACAGGCAGGATGAGGCCCAGCAAACGCAGATGGACAGACCACATGAAACGCCACAGGCAATCCGGAGATAGGGGAATTGGTTGGGGGCTATGTGTCGCTCTTCATCAATCCTCTCTTCCCGGAAGGGTTCCCTGAACGGGTTAACCAATCTATCTCTCTCTCTCTCTCTCTCTCTCTCTCTCTCTCTCCGCATCTCAAACTTTGAGAGCTCAATATGAAATGCAGATTGATACGCCATTAATATTTACGCATGAGTAGAAAGAGGAAAAAATGGAATTGCCAGGCTGGCCTTTTAGGATAATGTATGCTTCCCATCTCCTGATTGTGACTGGGGCAGAGAGAGAGAGAGAGAGAGAGAAAGAGAGAGAGAAGCAATGCATGAATATATTTGACGTAAATTTATGAAAAGCAACACGGAAGCCGTCGGTGAAGGTCACCCTCTCGACGACGCCTTCTGCAATTACACGGCTAGGAAATGCTGATGTGGTTATTTGTAATGGAATAAAATAAGTTTTCTGTTGACTCCTACTGATGAATGGGGGAGGGGGGCACATGTAATATTTATTCAAATGTGCGAAGAAAAGATAGAAAAACAAGATTTTAATCAGAGGGTATAAAACCTAGCCATCACTCTGGATCCAACTCTGGCAATTATCTGTATGCATAAATCTGTCTGTGTGTGTGTGTGTGTGTGTGTATGTGTGTTTGTGTGTGTGTGTTAAACATTCAGTGGGCCATTATGCACAATCTGATATTTGCTAACAATAACAGCACAGGAAGCCATTCTCGGTGACAGTACAAGCCAGGGGGCATTACTGATTAACAACTCCTGCGTGTGTGTCTTATCTAAAGAACTCGGAAACGGCGTAAAAGACCTTTTGTTTGTCGGCATAAAACCTGCACAACAAAATCACTTCTTAAATGGTTCTCATGGCCACTGTATCCAATTAGGAACTTCAAATGGTATTTAAATGCGGAGGGCTCCTCCAAGAAAATATGGTGCTGGTCTGTGGATAACTAGAGCCACATGGGGCGGGGTACATCACAACTGAGTGATAAATGATTCCAGAGGGAGGCTATATATTCTGTCAAAAGTGTCCCCACATGTGCTTCACACACTTTAATCCTCTGCAGACTGAAGTGTAGACACATGCGTGAATACACACAAAACACACACACACACACACACACACACACACATTAAAGTATAAGTATAAGTATAAGTATATATACTCTTTTGATCCCGTGAGGGAAATTTGGTCTCTGCATTTATCCCAATCCGTGAATTAGTGAAACACACACAGCACACAGTGTACACACAGTGAGGTGAAGCACACACTAATCCCGGCGCAGTGAGCTGCCTGCAACAACAGCGGCGCTCGGGGAGCAGTGAGGGGTTAGGTGCCTTGCTCAAGGGCACTTCAGCCGGTCCTTACTGTTCGGGGTTCGAACCGGCAACCCTCCAGTTACAGGTCCGAAGTGCTAACCAGTAGGCCACGGCTGCCCTAAAGCAAGGAGAGCAAGGGGTCAGAGGGAGGCTGGTGTACATGACGAGGGCTTTCCTGAGGTAAATGACATGTTATTAAGCAGTGTCAGTACAACACAACCATTTGCCTACGATGTTGTCTCTTCCCAACTATTACATAGTGAAGAATAATTACACATGCACACTCAGAGGCAAGGTTTTCAACTCACTCACTGTACTTATCAACCAAGACTCTCTATGCATGACGATTTACCAATGTGAAAACAATGCTTAGAGGAGTGATTCCACTTAAATAGATAAATCTATCAAAACACTCCATACAACAACAATATGTTTAGTCTCCGCCCTCTCTTCTCTCTTCCTCTCTCTCTCTCTCTCTCACACACACACACACACACACACACACACATGCTTCCTTCCTCTGCCTTCTGTCTGTCTGCCCATTCCCCTCTCCAGCTCTCCTTTACACCTGGTCACACACACACACACTCCCGATCCCCACTCGACTCGAGCAGAGGAACTTAAGGAGAAAATTGAGAGACACCAAGCTGCTCAAGCTGAACGTCACGGCAGTCATTTTACAAATGATGCAGCAGGGATGGGCTGGTGTGTGTGCGCGTGAGCTTGTGTCAAACAAGCACTTTGTAATAAATAGCAAGACTTGACAATACGGTCGGAGAATGCCTAATCACAGACATACACATACACAGACGCGCGCGCGCACACACACACGCGCACGCGCGCACACGCACACGCACACACGCACACACACACACACACACACACACACACGCACGCACACACACACACACACACACACATACACACACACACACACACACACTGCTGCTGGCTTCCTTCCAAGGTCAGGTTAGGGGAGAGACAGGAAGCAAAACAAAAAATGACAGAGGGTGGACAGAAGTGTGAAAAAGAGACAAAGGAGGGAATGAGAGGCAGACTGAGGAGGAGAGGCTGAAGAGTGAACAGGAACCAGTCCCAGGGTAGACCAACGGAGAGATTAGCCGCACACACCGTTCATCACTACTCTTCTGTAATTACTGTTATTAAACCATCACTCTGAATACAGTGACCAGTGACGGAGAGTGAGGGGATAGAGAGACAGAGAGAGTGGGAGAATAAGAGAGAGAGACAGACAGACAGAGGGATACAGATAGAGAGAGAGACAGAGAGAGATTTAAGATAGGAGAGTGTGATGGAGGGCGGAGTGAGAGGAGAAGAGGAAAATTCAATTTGATGTTATTTTACAGAGCGCCGAGTCTCCCCTGCTACAGATAAGAGGGGTGAATTACCCCCGTAGTAAACACAGGTGTCCACACCCCTCTCCCCTACGCTGTCCTCGCTATCTCACACACACAGGCCCGGGGGCCACAGCCATGTCACTCTCTTACTCCACAGATTAACCTTCGGGGACAGGAGCCGAGGGAGAGGGTGATGAAGAGGAATGAGAGACCGAGAGAGAGAGAGAGAAATGAACGAGAGATTGAGGAGCGATAGAGAGGGAGGAGTGCTATAGTGTTAATCCTTAGATTTATCACCAACACCATCGACTACAGCCTGTTTCCTGGTCCCCACAGCCCGCGCCACCAGGCCGACCCTCCACAATCCACTGACTGGGAGTTGACCTTGGGTCAAGCCTGATTGACAGCTGACAATCCCATAGCACCAGGAAAGGCAGGACAACGGATGTCACTACCCTGTGGTGCTCCTAGATGACCTGCGCCTTTCCCCTTCTTCCATCCCTCGTTCCCTCCCTACCTCCCTCCATCCCTTCTTTCCCTGCTCCTCTGTTCATCTCCCTGTTCTTTTCAGCGACCCCCTTCCATGATACTCTCCCTTTTCCCTTCATCCATTTCAGTGTAGTATAGCTCAGCGGGTACAACGAGGTACTACTTGGTGCAGCCAAATCGTGGGTTTGGCATTCATACCGAGATGTAGGTCACTTTTGGTGAAAGCAAATCAGTGCACGTAAATCTAAATATTCTGTCTGCAAACAGCCTTGTCCTGTCAGCCAGACTGATAGACACAGACAAACAGGGTCTTATCTCTAAGTACGGGTACAGATAATGATATTTGTGTTCTATTGAGCCAGGTCAGTCGTGCAGCAACTCCGCGACCCACGAAGGCACAAAATGGCAGAAACGAGAACCATTTCAATGACGAGCAATTACCCTTCCACCCCCGCTGGCCTCTCTCTCTCTCTCTGTCTCGTCGGCGGAGGAGCTCGAGATCTCGCTCACCGCTGTCGACCGTACAGATGGCGGCGAGCATTTCGGAGGATGCGATTAAAACGATTGATGTTTTATGATGCATGATGTGGCCGCGTTGTCTGTGGCGCGTGCTGTGCAGGGGCAGCCACGGAGAAGAGACCTTTAAAGAGCAAGGGTCGTCTGGGTTCAACGGCGGCCGGCCCTGTGTCCAGACTGGCTAAAGAGGCCAAGAGGACTCCCACTAATGCACAGCGGCACAGCAGGGAGAATGGGTAGAAAGAACAATTATGATTTATCTATGATTGTTGGGGGCCCCAGAATTCATAGCGTCCCAAGTTTCTGGCAGCACCCCAGAATCTAGAGTATGAGGAGAAAGCGGAGAAGAGAGCACAGTGGACAGAATAGGATGGTCAAGCTTGATCTAAAAGAGATGCTCGGAAACACCAGAGAGATTGATCTGTCCAATTAAAAGGGCACTGACCTGCATTTACTAACCAGAGTCTGTGCACAAGCTAAACTGATCCGTGACCTTTGCTTTACAGCAGATTGGAGGAAATTCATCATCAATTCTACAAATCAGTGCTGCTCAAGAGAACAGAGCCCTGGTGGGGGTGCATGGAGTCCATGGTACGAATATAAAGAGAGAGGAGAGAATACGGAGAGCAGAAAAAGGCACTTTAATTCAAATGTATTTGTAATAAAATGTATTATTATTATTAAAAAGTAACAAAACAAAACAAGACAAAGGGACAGAATGATAACCAACCCTGCTGAATAAAACAGCCTGACCAGCTAAAGGTGGTTTGCTGGTTGACCAGCTTGTTTGACCACCCTATGATGGTTGACCAGCAAGACCAGCAAATCTCTTGCGAAAACATACCTTCAGCTGATTTACCCAGTTTACGATGGCGATTCAACTGGTTTTGCTTGTCGTACCACCTCAAGCTGGTAATTTTAGTTGGTGTTGTTGGTCTACATTGCTTGTTTAACTGGCCATGCCAGCTTATGTTGGTCATTCTAGCAAACCAGCATGGCCATCTTACACCAACGTCAAGCTTGGCAGGCTGTTCACCAGCATGACCATCTTAGACTAGTTGTATCCGACATGACACACTGGTCACACCAGCATGACCAGCTTCTTCAGATGTCCACCTGCTGGCCCAACCTGCTACAGCAGCAAAGACCAGCAAGAGCTGGAAGAAAGGATGGGAAACTATCCTTTCAACGCAGGCTAACAAAGATAAAACAATAGAAAGCCTGAACGATAGTGAAAATAGAAACATCAGTTCACCATCAACTCACTTCATTGGGTCTGTCTCTGCTAAGTACAGATCTATTCAGCAGTGGTAGAGCACTGTCCTTGACCATCTTGGATATTGATAAAAATCTAGTCAGCAGCAAGACGGGGGCGGGAGTCGTAGATGCTCTCGAGCGCTGAGCAAAGATGAGCCAAATTCATGCAACAGCCACTTGAGTGTGATGGCTGGGATTAGAAATTGCCTGTGACATGACTGACCTTTCTCTCTGAAGATGTTAAGGTGTGTTACTTGGAAACAGACACACACACACACACATTTAAGTCAGGCCTTTGATGAAACACTTCCCACAGCCCTCTGGTGCCCTCTAGTGGCCAGCACAAAAGGAGACCAAGCTTGCAACTTAATAATGTGTAAATGGGTGCTGCAGCTTCAAAAAATGTCATGTGTGAACACAGCCTTATGACACACACATTTCTAATTTCTTCTTATACACATTTAAATAAAAGATTATTTTGAGGTGCATGGTGAAATAAAAGCTGCTATTTTTTCAGAACACCTGTCAGTCCTCTGGCTGAAAAGTTCTTTTGAACACATGAAGAATTGGATTGCGGTGTCTGTTCCTGGCATTCAATTCTTAATCAGGATTTCAACACTTTTCATGCCATTTTAGATTCCCTAAAACATGGCTGCCACCTGGTGAACAAGTAAAAAAACTATTTCATAAAGATATCTTGATTCTAAGAAAAAAAATACTTCAAGAGGGCATTGTAACATTTATTCTTAAAATTCTTTATTCATAAACTTGATGCAAGTTTACAAATTACTGTACATGGTCAAAATTACACTTACAATGAAAAAAAAAAGAAATAAAACAAAAATTGAAAAGCATGCTAACAGTGCTTAACTCCATAACCCACCCAATAACAACAAAGGGCCAATGACCTGAACCAGTACATATTGAAGGCCCAGCCCAGCCCAGCCCACCCCTCCCAACATACACACACCGGGACCCCAGCAACGGTTAGTGAGATAACAGCCTGCGTGGAACGCACAAGTGGAAATCAGGAGGACTGATGACCACTGGAACTCTAAAAGGACTCAGAAAAGTGATGCGGCTGCCATGATGATGCACTCTGGTCCGGTCCGGGAGCTCGGGGCGAGTACGTTTGGGCAGTAGTCTGAACGAGTGTGTGTGTGTGTGTGTGTGTGTGTGTGTTTAAGAATAGCGGCAGGAGATGGGGGCAGGATGGTTTGGATTAATACAACAGTTGCTTGCAATGTCAACAGTCAGCTCTAGTAGGAGCATTGGGTAGGGAACCACCAACTGACATCTATCAACACAGAACAAAATAAGGCCTGTCCCTGGACTCTCGGAGCACACATTAGTGCTCGGAGAATCAAAAAAATAATAATAATAATAATAATAATAATAATAATAATAATAATAAAAAACAAAAAAAAACAATCTTCCTGAACACTGGAAAAGGTCATTTCCTGGGGCCACCTACAACAAGAGAGTATTCCTTGAGTATTAATGGAGTAGAAGTTATACTGGAAAGAGGGGTGAGATATTAAAACAATGGAGAAATGAACACTTCCCAATGTTAGGAAGGAGAACACAATCGGTAGTTCCTACATGATGCGTGTTTTTGAGGAGCATGTTCAGGTACATCATCCACGGAAGTCAGTTTGTGTTTCGTCACTGCGGTTTGTGGGAAGAGCCGGGGCAAATCACTATATGGGCACTCGATATGAAGGGTCATTCAAGTCAACGAAATCGCACCGACTTTACACCTGTGGGTAAGTCTGATCTTAGGATGGACTACATGTACACCAGTGAGACAGACTGTCCAACGACTCGACTGTCCACTTAGACAGGTATATTAATCCAGAGCCCTTATGACGACATACTAGAAGTTGTCCATGAGGAATGAACAGAGTCTCTGAACTTCTTCCCTGGCAACAGAACGCAGGGAGGAATTCTGCATATTAGTACTGCATTATAACTAAGATCACATAGTTATGCTAACCAGGGTGTGTTTACAAGGAATCCACAGGTGGCTTCTCTGTTGAGCAGACATTAGGTGTGGACGTGAATGTTTCGTGTGCATCCATTGGGAGCTCTCGGTCACTCGCTTCGTCCTCAAACTGACGAGAACAGATGCTAGTTGCGTCTCCACACCTGCTCGTACACTCAGTGTCTCATAGCTTGATCAATCTCTTCCAGTCCAAAATGACAACCGCTGGTAGAAAGTCCCCATGACGCAAACACTAGCAAAGATCACTTGTGTTAATCATTCAACTAATAATGAAGTTCTGTTAAGTCTGTCACTTAAATTTGTCTATCGTATATGAGCTGGACAGAGGACGTCACCAAACCAAAACCAAAACAAGTAAAAGTCCTGTGTTTGTGGTGATGAACTGGTGAAGGAATTAACCAGCACAACTGCGCTTATTGCAACACCATCAACATTAGTTATAGAGGAATGATCACCGTAGGCATTAAGATGAAAGCAGTGTCACAGCCATTGAGAAATAGCTGAGGGACATTAGCATTTCAGTCTATTACGGAAAACTAAGACGAAAGAAAACAAAACAATAACAGCAGTAGTCATGAAAATGCTTTACAAGAAAACATGGGTTGGAAGGTATGCCTCTGAATTTGATCGCTTTCCTAACGTCCACAAGGAGAAATGGATTTAACGTCTGGCAAAGTTGCATTACTTTCTGTATGCAAGGTCAAGTGCCACTGGTCCAGATAGCTCTGATGAGGAAAGAAATGTAGCCTGTACCCTCCCCCACCCACTCACATATAGTAAGAATACCTCAGGGACAAAAAAAAAGAAAAAAAAAGAAAGAAAAACAGAAAAAAGTAAGAAGATTCATTCTCATAAGTACAATGTTTACAATGTGGAGTTAAATTCTACTACAGTTTACAGTGAGTGAAACCAAACCTTGCCGCTGCTAAGCCTGGTCATTTCTCCACGAGGGGAACTGCCAGGTTGTAGCCAATCACGCAGACGCTTGAGGAGGCGACAAGCAATGGTTGAGGGCAATCTCCTTCCTTCCATGTTCTCAACCACTCCCACCATGAGACTGTCCTTCCATGATCATTTTACTTTCCCTTTATGCTCGGCCTCTTCCCACCCCTCCATGCTATCGTGGCTTGCGCGTACAGGCCTCAGGCAAAACAAACGGGGGATAGCCTTAGGACATCTTATTCCAATACAGGGAGTCTCGGTGTTGTATGGGAAATACATACGTACAAATAGACAGAACATCACAGAAGCCAACCACAGCATACGTTAGCGTCCCCTCTCCACAACAAACTCACCAGGTCACCAAACTCCACCCTACCCATGCCACTCTTTTAAAGGAGGGGGAGGAGTGGGCTTGTCTGTTTCTTTTTTCCATCTTTTCTTTCTTCTTCTTTTTCTTTTTCTTTTCTTTCCCCCCCTCTTTTGTAGTCCAGTCCACAACTACTAACATGGTTGAAGTCAAAAGGAGCTTGTTCTGTCCATTGGAATCACAGCCATCACGCTGCTGACGAAAAAAAGGATGAAAACAAAAGTGTGTGAGAGAGAGAGCGAGAGGGAGAGAGAGAGCGCGAGAGAGAGAGAGAGAAAACGAGGGGAGAGTTCTTCTTGTGAGGTTACATGATGTGGTTGTCAGTTAGGGGTGGAGGGAGTGGGGAGGACTCTGATACCGTCCGCTTGCCAAGGTCAAAAAAGGTGAAACCAGTCTGGGGGGGGGGGGGGGTGGGGCGGAGGTGGAGGAGGGGTGGAGGGGCCACCCCACTGAAGAGCTCCAGTCAGCAAACTAATTAAGAGTAAAATCAGAAGGGAGAAACGATGACGACATGAACACACACCCGGCCCAGCCCCAGGTCTCATGCCAACATGGCCACCGTCTAGCCATCCTCCTTAGGGGGTGTGTACCAGCCTGCAGAGAAACACACACGCACACCATACACACACACACACAAACACGCAGGCACGCACACACAGAAAGAGGGGATTGTGAATTAGATATTGTCCACTGAATTTACATACACTAGAAATTATCTTTGCCACTCTGGCGACATAAAAACACAGCTAACAGACAATTTAAGTAAAAAAAAAAAAAAAAAAAACATGAATGAATGAAGTTGTTTACTGTCCACACACATTGACCATAGTTAAAACTTTAAGGTACTTTAGGTCCTTTAAGGTACAGCGGGAGATTACTACAACAAATATCAAATACAGAATGGAACTTTTTTTTTTTGTATATATATTTTTGGGGTTTTATGCCTTTAATGCGACAGGATAGTAGACAGGAGGTGAGTGGGAGAGAGAGTCGGGGTGGGACCCGGAAAGGACCACGGGGCGGGAATCGAACCCGGGTCGCCAGCGTACGGTGCAGGTGCCCCAGCCAGTTGCGCCACAGCTGGGGTCACAGAATGGAACTTTGACGTCAATGGCAGTTTAACTTTTCTCAAGAACAAGAGCTTTGTTTTTGAAAAAAGTTTTCCTTCTGGGGAGCAATTATCCCGATGTGTGTCTGTGGGGGGTTCTGTGTGTAGAACTATGACCACAAACTGCCTGATGCCAATCTATTTAGAGCTAGTGTCAACGAACGTCAACAAAACAAACCATATCAGCAAGGTGCCTATAAAGTTAAACAAATAGCAAATGGCTGAAGTAATTCAATTGGACACATTTCCTCTGTGTAGCAAGAAGGGCATGACCACCACAATTAGCTTGATGCAATCACATTACGCCGCCATACACGCAAGCCAACTCCTGACTTCGCAATGGGGAAGGAAACCAACCTGACACAGCATTGCTAAGGCATAGACTACTAAGTCTTGCGGTTTAAGTCCTGTGGTGTTAAGATAGGTGAGTTCTAGGGCTGTCAATCTTCTTCCATAATCCCATTCGATTTATATTTGAATATTTAATGCTTAAATTTCGCCTATTATTAATATTTACTATGCTTCTCTATACACTGTATAAACAGTCTTATGCATTGCCAATGCCACTATCAACGTGTGGTTGACTTGTTATATTGAATAAAAGCTCAGTCCAACCAAAGGCTATACCAACGATATCTGCAACTTGAGTGGTTTCAGTTTCTTTCGCACAGACGCGCGCACACACACTGAATGAACGCTCATACCACTACCACTTAACTGTATGCCTCTATGTTTGATAGCCAAATTAGCAAGTATTTCTTGATTGGGGATAAGTTTGCTTTCTTTTTTTCTATCGGCCTGCAGTTCCATGATCCATTACGCTGCAAATTAGCTTATCAGACAAGTGACAGAAACACCAGACATAGAGGAGCGAGGCCGAAAAGCGGTAGGTCAATTCCTGCCTGCTTTAGCTGTGGCTCCTCGCCCTCTGACCGTTTACCTCCCTAGCTCGTCAGGGTGTAGCGTTACCAGATGTGCACTCAGGCTGCTCGTTTCTCGAGTGATATTTCATTTGGCCCATAGCCTACATATTCTGCAGATAAAGACTGTAGGCTACTTGTTCCTTTTTCTGATGTAAATCCAACAACTTTCCACCCATTGCTTAAATGGTCAAGAGAGTGGTGACCTCAATGGGTGCATAATGCTTTCTGACATTTTTAGATTGCGCATTAGATATGACAAAAGAATTTCGTTTTCACATATTCGCCAACACAGTAAAACTTTTTTTTTTTCAAAAAATTTGACTAATACTAATTTTTTAAATATTCAATATATTCGATTTATATTCGACTTCCCAAATTCATTCCAACAGCCCTTCTGTGTTAATTTCCCTTGGGTAAAACACTAGTGTGTTAATTTCCCTTGGGTGAAACATTAGTGTACGAGTGGACAGGTAGCACTCTTGAACCTTTTGTACCTTTATGGTACTTGAACTGTAACTTTATGGTACCTTGATTGTTGGAAGTGGCTTTGGGGGAAACTGAATGTAAATGTAGCACTCACCATTCTTTTCGTGGATCTGCACAAGGGATTTGTATGACTGCTGTGCTCTGGCAAGATTGTATTGGTTCTGGAAGAGGGATACGTCAGAGGATACTTGTTAGTTTAAAATGACCAGCAGGCACTGGAAGAGTCCATCACAGAGGTTAACTTTAGTTTTGAAAAGTAGCAATTAAGGTTTCAGTTTCCCCTCACACACACGTATTTAGAGCACGATGGTGGTCAGTGTCTCACAATGATTACAGGACACCGTCTCTCCATTAAACAAGCAGTTTTGCATAGCAACAGAGTACAACAGCCCCATTGCGTGCACATTATGAACATTACATGGCAATCTGGTAAGCTCTGATGGAGAGATTTAGACCTAAGACCTTGTGCACCCATTCACTCTCACACACAAACTTACAATTGTAATCATTTTTGCATAGCGTGCACACACACACACACACACTTTCGAAGAAGCAATTGTCTGGTCCCATACATTTCACACTTTGGTGGATTGACACAAACACACACACACAAATACACATAGTTTGGCTTAGCAGTAGTATTGCTCACTTTATTGGCTCCAAACTGCACTCTGGCTTTTCCTTTGACTAAAGTGGCGTTGATCTGCATGATGACAGACTCAATGGAATAGGCACTGCTCCAGCCCTGCAAAATACACACAATATATATTAATCACAAACTACAAGAAACACTAGTAGTTTGTGATTAATACAACAACTCTTGTTACTCAACAAACTATTGCATATTACCATCTCCAAAAGCCTGACTGACCTGCTTGGTTAGAAGTTCCATGCACAGGGCACCTCCTCCAAGGACATAACTAAAAGAGAAGAGAGATAAATAAAGACTCCCACAAGAACGACCAGGGCCAGCTTTGCCACAGCAGAAACATGCTGGAGAGCTTGTGGGCTTAGCTGAAGAAATATCTTCAAAAAACATTTTGACGTTTAGTAAAAAAGAGTCAAAATAGTATAACAATACGGTCTCGTATGAACATAGTTCCAGGCACATTAGGCCTGGGTTCAAACCCTTCCCTTAGCTTGGTGACAGCAGAAGGGAGGAGGGGGGAGGATAGAGGGAGAAAGAAATGCTACTCACCCTCCAGACAGGACAGGAGAGACAACCCGCACGAACGGAGGATCAAAGGGGAAATTGTCCTATAGAGAGAGAAACACACAGTTTAAAACACTACCCAAAGCACAGGAAATGTTTAACAGAGTTAACAAACGTGCCTAAGTGGGTCAATTGCATGTTTGCTACACTTCCTTCTTTTGGCAAACCATTTTGACAATCCCTTGCCTTGCCTATGCCAATTTCCACATTTCATTATTTAACACAAAGGACGCACACATGTGGAAGAGAGAGGGACCTGGGTCTTACTTTGTAGGAGAAGTTGAGCAGGATGTAGTCCATTCCCTCCTTCTCTTTCAGGACCTGCAGGTCGCTATGCAGGGGGCTGTCAGGGTCTACCCTGTTCCAAAAACACAGATGCAAAGAAATCAATCATCAGCGCAAACCAAGGTCTAGAAACACAGCCCAAGCCACCAAAGACAGAACTGAAACAAAGGCACAAAGACCATGAACCAAGGAGGAGACCAGTCCCCAAAAAACAGAACTAACACTGAGGTTTAACACAGAACAAACACCAACGGACAATTTCCACACAGCGAAACACCTACAGCTGTTTGGCTGTTGTGACTGGCAAGTGAGCTAATTGGGCTATCAGCTAGTTCAAAAGTTTAACTACTTAATGAAGATGTACAGGGGTTTTTATGCCTCAACTAAGTTGACATTGCATATAAACAACAATTCATCTTCATGGAAATAACATCACAAAGACATCATTTATTTCATACCTGTGTTTTCATGCTAACATGTAGCCTAACTGCCTGGCTAGGTGTAAAATGTAATGTATGAAAATGCTAGTGGCTGGCCTGTGTTTAGACCATCTTCAGTGGTCAATTTGGACAACTACGTTTGTCTGATATATAAACAACAATTAGTGTTGAAATAAGCAACAATGTTCGTCCAGAATCCCCCTTTTAATCATATACATGTTTTCATGTTACGGCTCTCGCACCCTCCGCCATCTTAGTCAGACTGTCAGGCAATTCTTAGTCAGGCAAATTCCTTGTCTATTCACCCAATCAGGGAGTACTTCGCCCTCATTCAACCTCAATGAAAGCGAAGCGAAATTTGCTGCACGATGAGGTTTAACTTGGAGTCTAAAACAGCGTGTTTGGCCCATTTATCATTGTGTTATTCCTCCACTAGATAGCAGTGCAGTAGGACTCCACAGACCAGAGACCTCTAGATAGCCACAAGGCTGTTGTGCCTGAAGGCTTTCATCTCACTCCAGCTGAGGAGGATCCGTCTAGTTCACGGCCATCAGTCAGATATAAGTCATCGGTTTACACCTGGTTTGTCATAGGCAAGTCCCTAAGCGGTTTAAAGCCAAACAGTGCCTCTGTTAAAAGCGAGAGGGACCCTGGCCTCTAATTTAATAAATGCTGAATTGACATGGTTCATTTCTAATAAGGCATATAACTGAATATAAGGTGAAAAGCATATAAAGATAAATCGAATGAACTACTGTTGCTCGTCTTTTCCAAGGTGGTGAGGTTACTTACGTTCTCAGTTTGACGTGCCACTCATACAGGCTGTCGTTGACCAGCTCCACTGAGTAGATCCCTGCACAGAGAGTAGGAGGAGGAGAGTGGCATGAAGTAACCTCAGGTAAACTACTAGCAATTTCTTTATTCTTTTATGGTAGTGTGTCCACTTTTTATTACAGCGATGTGTTTCATAACACGAAAAGTGTGTGCTCTGTAGATCATATAGATAAGAAAACTAATGGTAGACGTAAACAAGGCCTTTGGTGCAGCTTTGCATCAATTATGCAGTTAGCCTGCTAGCCCTTAAGCCAGTTAGCCTGCCTGTCAGAAGGGTAGTAAGCCTGCCAGCAAGTGAGAGAGCTTGCCACCCTGAGGGACAATTTTCCCACAAGCTAGCAGGGTAGTTTGCCTGTGTTCTGGGGTAATTTTAAGCCTGCTAGCCACTGAGGCCCACTAGTCTGTAGAGTAATTGGGTTTACTAGCCAGTCACACGGGTAGCTGAAATGTAGCTAGCCCGTGGGCTGGGTCAGCAGGGTAGTTAGCCCGTTAACTCACCTGTTTTATAACTCTGAGACCTGTAGATCTCCCTGAGTTCCTTCATCAGTCTATCTGAGGCCTGCACAGAGCCAGACACCGCACCCTGTAAAACACAAAGACACAGAGACACACGTAGATCATACACAAAGCTCGCTTTACATCACATAACATACACACTGGTACAACAGAACATCAGAGAACCAAAAATGTAACCAGAAATAAATAAAAATCATCTGAGAATAAATTCTAATGAATGGATTGGTCCATAAACAACGATTGGTCCACCACCAGGCAAAGCTTGTGGTTGTTGATAAAGAATGTTAAATTGCCAGTCATTCAATTTCAGCTCCATCTTGTATAACAATCATCTTTTTTATTTATTTATTTTTTTATTTATTTGCAAACATCATTGACATTACAGAAAATGCAACACTATGACATGCACATGAACACTACATACGACAAACAGACGTACATTACATAAACACATACTGTAACTTAACAAGACATCACATTGACTTGGCTTCCACAAACATAACACAACATAACATTAATAACAGAAAGGCTAAGGATGATTTGCGTCCAGGATGATTACAGATATGATTATCAGGGATGAAATTGATGACCGAAATGAAAAGAAGGGTGGATGGGGGTGCGGATGGTAGCTCTAAGAGTGTGAATGAGGTGGTGTTGGGATGGGGGTGGGAATGGGGGTGGGGGTAGTAGTGAGTATGTGAGGATGTATGTGTGTGTGTGTGTGTCTTGATATGTATAAGGCTGGCTTGCTGTTGGGCCAGGAGGAGAGAAGCTGGAACATAGAGAGGGAGGGTTTCAGAGGAGAGGAGTTGTAATTATTCTATTAATGATAAGTATAATAATAGGAATAACTGATAGCCTGGTTGATTGCCTGACTGATTGCCAACCTGGGCACCCATTAATGGCCACAGTTCCACCCAGCCCCTGCAGTTATACTAATTGTACTAATAACAATCATCTTTGCAAGACCATATTTGCTCAAGATTGTCTATGACATACAGGAGTGAATATGACACTAGGATACTGTTCCTTAGGCAACAAAGGAGGATTCTGAGGGAAAAAATTCATCCCAAAGAACTCAAAAGGTCACTGTGGAAATCAAATGTGTTTCTACTGCACATCCGATTTTAAATGCCACTCCTTGTTGGAATGCGATTGGGCTAGAAAGCGCTGGTTAGTGTGTCATATGTCCTGAAAAAAGAACAGTCGAAGAGGGCTGAGCGGTCATACAAAAACAAACAAACAAAACTCTTCAAACGTACGCCATAAATACACTCTGAAAAGCAAAGGACAATGCAGCAAAGCATATGCAGATAAACAACACAGAGGAAATGGGATGCTGAGACAGGAAAGAGGAGAAGAGAAGGAGGGAGGGAGGGAGAAAGGGAGGGAAGGAGAGAGAGAGAGAGAGAGAGAGAGAGAGAGGGGGGGACAGAGAGAGAGAGAGAGAAACAAACAAACAGAGAGAAAGACTGAAATGCTGAGGTGGTTGAGGAGGGGAGAGAAATGGGTGAGATTGGGGGAGAGAAGGAGCAGAGAGAGCAAGCGAAATGCAGCAGTGAGGTCTCTCTTTCTCTCTCTCAGAGCAGTAAGACACCTGACATCCACGTCTCTGCTCCACTTTCACCACATATATTTAGCACAACCTGCAGGAGCGAGCGTGCACACACACCTGCACAAGCATGCCATGCTCCACAACTGTGCAATCATAACACTACTGCACACACACAGCCACATACATGTAACACACACACAGCCACATACATGTAACACACACACAGCCACATACATGTAACACACACACAGCCACATACTTGTAACACACACACACACACACAGCCAGCCACACACACACACAGCCACACCCACCCACACACACACACACCTTTTCCCCGACCCCCCAGAAGAGTAAAAAAAGGGTTGCCTTACCGAATGAGCACTTACATTCAAGTGATCCTGCCTCTGGTTCTTGCGGATCTTCTCGAGAATGGCCAGGTTCTCCTTCTCGATGCCGTCGTCCTCCGATTTCTTCCCATCCACCGGCTCCTCCTCTTTCATCTCATAGTGGTCCAGATCCTCGATGTCCTGCACGGCCGCCAGTCCAGGGACAGAGAGAAGGAATGCACAGGTAATCCATCAGCCAGGTGTATGGGACTAAAGCTACTGCAATAGTCATATTCATAGTACTGTGGGAAACGCTAATGGTAAAGATAATTCACTAATACATTAGAGCAACAGTTTGAAAAATGCTGTTGGACAATCACATGATCAGACTCATGTGTTCTGATTGGATGATGGTAACAATGTGCTTGTTTATGTAAAGCACACTGAATTAGCCCTAACAGCGAAGCTACACCAGGCGCGTAACTGAAGCATTCCGTTCGCGGCGCGTAAAATCCATTTTAGATGAATGGTCTATTTTTTTTTCGAACGTACGCGCCGCCATCACGTCTGGTGTAGCTACTTCCATTGATTACAGTGGAAGCTAATTGTTGCAGCAGACGCAACGCGAACGGAACGCTTCAGTTACGTGCCTGGTGTAGCTCAGCCCTAAGTATGAAATGTGATATTTAAATAAACTTGCCTGATTTACATTTTTTCAGGATTATAATTTGTTGCCAAGTATAAATTAAATAAGTGCTTGAAGAAAATTGCTCAGGAACACTAGCCAGGCGACAATGTTAAGAAATGTGTTAATTTGTTCAAAGGGCTCATGAATGAATGACCAATGTCTTCAAATCAAGACCTAAACTGCACACTAAACATTAAGGGGTTCAGGAGTATGCACTAATGTACATATATACACACACACAAAAAAAATAACAGGAAAAAGACCTCTCCCATCTCTTCCTCCTCCTCTTCCTCTGAGGTGACCTCATCTGTGGTGGCATGCTAGAAAGAGGGGAGTGAGAGAGAGAGAGAGAGAGAGAGAGAGAGAGAGAGAGAGAGAGAGAGAGAGAGAGGTTAGATTTAGCTGACAAATCAGTATTATTCACCTCCATTCACCCCTACTGACCCATTCGTTTAAATAGAGAGACTGCATTCCAAACGTGTCTGCAGTAGCATCTGACTGCGTGTGTGTGTGTGTGTGTGTGTGTGTGTGTGTGTGTGTGTGTGTGTGTGTGTGTGTGTGTGTGTGTGTGTGCCATTCAGCTGACACCACGGCTCCAAACACAACAATGGGGGTGGGGACTGTTGCAAATTATGACCAATCGCAAAAGCTTCTTCCTCATTCTTCCATCAAACCTCATCAGATGAACCATCAGGGGAGCCTTTCATGTTGAGTGACGCCCGAACGAACATGTGGACTTGTTTCAACAACGTTTTAGACCTCTCGCACGACGGGTTCACCAAACGCAACCCGTCTTCCTGCTTTTGGCAGGGGACCGTACAAACGCACCCAGACAGCCTTTTCCTCCTTGACCCTGAACACCGGATGCCTCTATTGATTTCACCCGTCTGGGCTCAACTCACGACCCCGCGTCTCAGGATACACTTTATTTCACAGGCAGAGAGTTAGGCAATGGATAGGAAGCTAGAAAAAGTTAGTAATATCAGCTGGAACATGGCAAGGTCAATAAGACAGAGGTGTGTGTGTGTGTACACTTCACAAACAACTCAAGCAAAATGCAGGTTCAGGACGAGAAGAGGAGTGTTCTTAACGTGAGGGAATAATCTTGCTTAACAACATCCTAGACGGCCATATTACATTTCTTAACAACAAGATCAAGATTAGTCAGGAGACACAGAAAAAGTCTGTGCAGTGTAATACAACCTGGGAGCATTACACAAGGGTGTGACTAATCTTCCTAAGCTGAAACAAAAGTGTGAACACTGCTTAATTAATTATGCGTTGCTTACACACGTTTGTTGCTAACACAATACCACCATTAACAGCACGCGTCTTTTGGACGACTGTTTGTTGCTGAGAGCAGATCCGAAATTAAACTTAAACTCATACAAAATATATTATTATCATTATTATTATTATGACTACTATAATTTTGAAGCTATTATACTTAACTAATACAGTGTTCATATACTGTAAGTTGCTTTGGACAAAAGTTTCTGCTAAATACCATAAACGGTGTCAATTAGTTCTGGTACAAGATTCGCAGTCTATGAACTTTCTGCCAATGCATAATGGAGTTTGTTTCAAAGAGTAGCCCATGTCTGTTAAAATAGTGAAGTCCATTCTGACATGGAATAATTAGCCCAAAGTGGCCATGTTCTGTGGAAATGTCATCATTATAATGATGTGGAGCAGTCACAGGGCAGCACTCAATACTAATTCATAATGAGTGGCTTCATCAAATGTGTGTGTGTGTGTGTGTGTGTGAACAAGAAATCAAGTTTAAACCAATCAGAAGGCTAAAGTACACTAGACAGGCGTCGCTAGTGAAAGCTGATGGCAGGTCATGGGAACACAGTTCATCTCTAACAGATCCTTAATCATATTTGCCAAATCAAAAACCCCTACTGTTCTTGCTAGATGACCAACATCTCAAGCATATTTGCTTTCAGGCTTCAGCATGTAGGCACAAAACAAAATTGAGAGAAATCTCAAAGGAGAAAAATCTAACTTCAAAACAGACCAAAAAAAGCCACCCAGGCAGGAGAGACTGAGTTTTTCCGATTGTTATCAAAGCTCCTTACTGCTACTGCCATTTCCCAGCGGTGTTGCATGTAACACCAATAGAAGCCATCTTTGAACCCAGCACACAGGGTGCTGCGGGGTCTTCGCTTACCTTGCGTTCCTGATTGACAGGCCCAGCAGGCAGGGGCTGGTCCAGCATCTCCACATCCGGGTGCTGGGGCAGGTTGTAGAGGCGGCACAGGTCACAGATCAGCCTCTTCAGTTGCTGCAGGAGCTGGTGGAGAACAGCGACAGCAAGATGGGCATGAATCACAGTAGCATCATCTGGGTTTCTAAAAATGGATTTTAGCACATTCTTTTGTATGGAGCATATTATATATTATATAATATATATATTATATATATAAAATATAGCCACTGCAAGCTTTAAAGCATCAACAAGTCCATTTTTAGTATTTTTTGCTGTCCGTTTTTACACATTAACTAGGATTCAAGGATTTGATTTATGCGTCACATACATACTGAGATACCATTGTAAAACATGTAATGAAATGGCATTTAGTGGCCCAACTTTCCTATGTATAACTATACCTATGCATACTATGTATGACAGTAATAGCAATATGATACTACAATTCATATGGATGAATACAAACAGATGATATATGGTCACTGTTAGTGCTGGGCGGTATGACCAAAAATGTATATCACGGTATTTTTCAAAAATCTTACGGTTTCACGGTATATGACTTTTTTTTTTTCATGCATAATCAGATGTTCACAGCATTGAGGAATTGCTGCAGTACATTGACTAAGGATGGTCTATTTTACTGTCATGATGTAGAATAACTCCACACTAGTGGTAATGCAGTTTTGCATGGCCCCAGAAAATGATGCCGTTTACAAAGAGCCACTCATGATTCTAATGAAGAATCTAATCAGAATGCAAAGACAATTGCATTCAAAATTCAGAACTTTTACTGTGCAAATTTCACAAACATCTTAAAACCAATACAAAAAGTAGTGCAACTTGCAATAATTATACTTTTTTGAAAATTATACAATTTAAAATAAAACTTCTCTACTGATATGCTTACTCTGTCAAATAGGCCTACCAGAAACATGCCTTATTGTTATTGTGTGGTTTACATGACGTTAGTGGTAGGCTAACGTTAACTTCATGTGGCCTGCCATGAGCTTGGTTCGGTTAAGCTAGGCAAAACATTAACAAAAACTTTGTTTTGGTGCACTGATGACAGTCAGGATCATTTCTAACTAGCCAGCTAGTATTGCTCAGTTCCTGTCTATAACATGCTTTACTTGCTACCTGGATAATTTCAGCGAATATTCTTAAAGTGAGATGAATGATAAGATCATTAAACTTCACTGTGTTCGGTAGGTTGCTAACGAACGACATCACCTACTAGCCAGCTTGTTACAGCTGTTGAACAATCTTAATTGAATTTTCGTGTAAATCCCTTTCAATGCAGTATCCCTTAACGTTTTTCCATAACTAAAGAAACAATTTAAGGTATCCTGTGTAACACCCTTAAACCCCTTACCTAAGGAGAAATTAAGCCTTAAAGGTCATACATAAGGGGAAAAACTTAAGGTGTTTTGTGTTTACTCTATAACTATGCCTCGCGTAGTCGCACTGGTCCGTCCGTCGATGCGGCGCGCGCGTAAAAGTCCGTCTGAAACACTGTCGCTAGCGGCATGGCGTTCCAAACGTTGTGTAATCAAATACACCGGTATGGCGGTATATTAAAAATTCATATCATAACGAAAATATACACCGGTATACGGTGTGAACCGGTATACCGCCCAGCACTAGTCACTGTGCACTAAGAAGTTTTAACATTTAAAAAAAAAAATTTAAATTGGTATTATCATACTGAGATATTCAATATTCAGTGTTTTCCATACATTGACTTATTTGTGGCGGCCCACCACAATATCAACATTGACCAGTCCTCTAAACTAACAATAATGTGTTTCTTCAATGCAAACAGATAACAGTACACAGATACTCTACACACAATACTCAGTAAGTATATTGATTGATAGCACTCTCCAAAAAAGACTGGATAGTGCGGTCTCACTCTCATTTTCACTCACTCACACCCACACACACACACACACACACACACAAACCCCAGATGTGAATGTTCAATGCAGATGCGGTCTCTCCCTCACTGACAGTGAGTCCATTTCTCCTCCAGACTTAACACACCACCTCTGATCTCCACAGCACAGCAGGTATGTCAGCTTCATCATGAAGGCTGAGCACAAACACGGAGCGAAACTCAACTAAAGCCAAAGATCACACCGTATATCCACTGGTATATTCGCCGTCAACATCAACATCAGACAATTACGGATCATTTATAGCTAAGGGGGCAGGAGGGACACACCATTCTCAGTGACGTGAAAATCGCTCACATATAATTTACACTGGGATTGACTCATGTGGGTCACCTGCATAACCTGACAAAAAAAAACAATTTTCAAACTGTAACTGCCAGTCAAATGCAATCTGAGGCATGAAATGAATAAAAATAAAACCACAACAATCATTTTTCGATCATTGCTCAGTCACTTGCTCCCCCAGTTATATTAACTTCCACACATAGTTACTGGTGTCACTACAGGAAGGAATGCATATTAGAGAGACAAGGCAAGGCAAGGACCTGCATCTCGTCTCTCTGCACGAGAATGTTGACCTGGAGTCAAGTGAGCGTTCACATGCCAGTGGCATTTAATTTTCTCTCCCCACCTCATTTAACCAATCTCTGCTTTTGTTTGCCTGCCTTCTCACGTCCCCCAAGTCTCTGCTGCAGAGCTCTTCAACACAACCAGCTGGTCCCTCCAAGTTTCAATCACAAAGACATTCCAGCCAAACATCTCTCTGTGGCGTCAGTCAAAATAGACAAGAGAGCTGAGTCATGTTTTTTTTTTTTTAAACAAAAGCGAAACGAATGAGCAAACGTTGACTGTAGAAGTCAATGTCGTATAACATTTTCTATAATAACACACTAGTACATAACAGGCTTGAATTTTCTTCAACTGACTGTAATAATCCTCACCCTGGACTGAACCCCACCCATTCAAGTGACTGACTCAAGTCACACAGTCTTTCTTGAGCGTGCCCCAGATGCACTAGAACTCATCTCTTCTCACTGTCAGTCGGGATCAAAAACGATGATAATGAAACATCCCCGAGCCATCTGGGCATAAAAACATTACGAGAATACCTTAAACATTCCCAGCTTCAGAGCTCAACATCACAAATCAGGAAGACTATGAGGAAGTCAAGGAGGGCAACAAACCCCACCAAGGTCACCAGAAAAACAACTTAACTGTCACTGTGTGCATACATTCACTCTCTCACACACACCTGGCCCATCCCCACACTATAAAAAGGCTTGCATGCCATAGGCTTCATCTGCTGCCATTTCAAAAGTGAAGCTCACACACCCATTCACAACTACGTACTGGGATGACTGATGCTCAAGCAGTTTCTGATTCAGGAAAAACAAACTCACTCACACCCACGCGTGTGCACACACACACACACACACCCTTCTCGGAGTCAGGTTTATTTTTCCCCTCCCCAGTGGTTCCTTTCAGCCCGGGCTTTGGTGTTGAGCACACTGCCGCTACCCTTGACGCACGCGCACACACAGACAAAATTCTAGACAGAAAAAAATTAAATAAAGAAATAAATAAACAAAAACGAAAAAAAGATAGTAGATAGCAGATAATTTATCCCCATAATGGCTCCTGATGGGCCTGTGAACAGCAGGGCGGCCCATTGGCGTCAGTGCATCCACTGCGGTGCCCTGCTGAGAGGCAACCTGGCCCAATAATTCTTCACGCAGGAGTCAACTACATCAAAGGAAGCCCTGCGTGTCCTGGTTAGACAGCTAGTGTGGTGGCTTGGGTTTTTTTTTTCATTCTTTTCTCTCTCTCTCTCCATGTAAATGCTTGATTTTGTCATGACTTGTTTGATTCCAAGTTTGAGGGTGGAAACGAACTGAAACCAAGACAAATGTCAACTGAGGGCAATTGAGGCCTTTGAAACACCAGAAAGACCCACAGTTGAGCTACTTAGTCACAAGGATAGTTGAAAATGGGGATGATCATGGGGATAATAATGTGTGTGTGTGTGTGTGTCCCAGGTGGGTGGTTAATTTAGCTGGTAAGTGACAATAAAGTTGAATCTAATCTAATTTCAACAGTCACAAATCACCTTTTAAAAGAGAAGAAACTGTCATAGACAATGGTGAAACTGCAGCATGTGACAAGAGTAACTGCTGCATTTCAACCAGCACCTTCTTGATGCACGACTAGGTCACACATATCCAGAACTACATAGTAATACCAAGCCAGCTTGTTCTACAGGCCTCCTCATCCACTACTATGCCAGTGGCGTGGTGAGAATTCTTACCAGTGTGCTGCCCTTTCGGACATCGTCAAGCCTCTCCAACACCTGAGTCAGGCTAGGGTCATCGGAGTCCACAAACCATATTGGAGGGGTCGACGGGTACGATTCCTGTGAGGGGGAAACATAGGAAACATGGCAGAGTTCAACACAAAGAATGCAGTGGCTCAAGTGCCCATTGTGTACTTTACAATGTGCGTTTTCTGAGAAGAATGGAACAGTTCTACAGAGGAGAGGCTGGCAACAGTGCCTTGGCTAGAGCATTCAAATGGGCATAGACTTCCCAACATCACTGCTTAGCTAGCTACTTGAATGTTTTACTAGTAAATGTCCCCTGCAGTGGCAATGGAGCAAACTGGCACTTTAATCTTAAGAGGATAATGACCCTATGGTTTAAACGAGATGATCTTTACCTATGGGCAGATATCAAGAAAATCTAAGTGGCGCCATTACAACTCCCAAGAACACTTGAAAAAGAATACACCATGTCGGGGGGCATCTGCAATGTTCAGTGTACATGCAGCATCCCCCTTTCTTTGTGCTACTATCAAGAACTGCATACCAAGCGATACGTAATGTGAGAAGAGAACGAAACTCATGCCAAAAAAAGATAATGTCCAAGTAAAACAACTGAAAACTGGTTAGCAAGGCATGGCAATTAAGTGTGACGTCAATGCTACTTGATGAGTTAGTCGACTAGGTTATTTGCCTAACAATAACTAGGGTAGGAATTGATCAAATCTGCGTTGATACGTTTACGCAAAGATCCGTATGTCAACGTTTGACAAATTGTGGTAATCTCCTTCAAACACATCAAAGAGTGACACATTCCAGTCGTGGGATAGGAAATGTCAGTCGAATTAACCGGGAAGAGAGCTAGCTAGCTAGCTAGTCAGGAAGCTAACGACAGGATATAATTACAATCTACCGCCAACTCAAGTCCACTTTTATTTTACTTTGATACCTGCTGCTAAACGCTAGTTAAACAGTCAAGTAAACAATTTGCACTACAGTTTCCTAGACCAGGATCTATGACGATTGTGTGATCTTAGTTTAAGTGTATTACCTAACGTGTGCTGGCCTGATTAGACGGCAAAGGCTAGCATACTAGTATCAGTGTTAACGTTAGGCCAGAAATTGAGAGCCACCTACAGCTAACGCTGCCCTATATGCTTGAATATCTAACGAAACATTAAGATATCGGTTCAACTAAAAGGATCAGAAAGGAAACTCTCTGTTAGAAAATATGGCCTTGAACCCGAGTTTGCTAAGCCTATGGTTAACCCATAACCGATTAAGTTAACCGAACATAGTGTTGTTCGTCACAGGTTATTTCAGCTAGCTATTTCGCAGTCCTTAGGTGGCTAGTGTTGCCTACTAGCCAAACATTTGATGCTAGCGTTACATTAGCTAGCCAGCACAGCTAAAAGTAACAGATGACTTATGCTTAGCGAACCACAATGAACTCGAGAAAAACATGTTTAGTAACCCAATTGTCGCAATGCAACAATCTTCAACACACCAGTAGTCGATGTAATGTATATAACCAAGTGTTGCGACAAATGTTGCAAAGAGTTGACACTGGTGTACAATGAACTGTCTTTTCTGTCTGCGTGTCTGTCTGTCCTGACTTGTGATCAACAAAAATGCGAGATATGACTCTCAGGCCCAACTCGCTAAGGCACCATCAGTGGGCCACAGTTAGCTTGTCATCCAAGGTAGGCGAATATTGCTAACAGCTAGCCTACAAGAAATATAGAAAATACTTCCCCCCGTCTGCCCGTACCGTGATGTTGCAGTGAATGATTAGCAGCTTCTCTCCGGTTACGTTGAACTGGCAGCTCAGCTCATCCGGCTTCCAGTCAATGATTCGAAAACGTTCATGATTCGGGTCAAAAATGGACTCCAGAAACTTCAACTCGGCCTTCAGTCCCGAAACGGACATCTTCCACTCATCTCCGGCTGGGCCGCAGGGGAGGGGGGAGAAGTCGGGACCTACTGCAGCCACGCAGTCGAGTCCGAAGCAAACAGCACAAATGGCAACAAAGAGGGGATAATACGCCTTTTGAACAACGCTCCCTGAATCTTAATGGCAACAACAGAGAGCTAGCAGCTAGCTTGCTAGCTGGCTAATAACAACGCCTTGGCCGTTGTTTTTCGCCAATAAATTCTCGATGTCAATACGGCAGTGAACAAACCTAGAACTTCACCGTGTTTGTAATTCTCTCGTTTCCTATAAACAATAGATCGTTTGTACGTTAAACCGACCACACGTATAAAATCTGGCAAAAAACAGCGCACAACGCAGACTGTGAATCTTTATCCCCGGCGCAGATGCGCAGAACAGTGCCTTCTTCTGGGGTTTAAAGATGGCGTGCCTTTCGGAGCCCGCAGAGTCCCAGCATACTGTGCGCCTGTAGCGGGCGGAGAGTGCCTCTCCTGAAAAAAAAGAAAAGAAAAAAGTAATATTAGTGAAATGCCGACAGTAGGGCCTACGGAGACCAAAGCAAAGGTTTAGCATCTTGAAACAGTAGAATAGGCTATTCATTATGCAACATTAGATCTACAGAACAGGAAGAACAAATTGTTTTAGCCTACCAGTGTCAACTGCACAGAAGTATGCCTGACCTGGCCTATTTGTTTCCCCTAAAATATCAGCACATCAGTCAGCAATTATAACAATATTATATTACAGTGAGTTTCTGAAATCTCATCAAATGTAACCTATTAAAAGGTTTGTGCACATCAGTGCTGTGGATGTAGGCTTATCACACATTGTGGCCTACCTTAAAACTCAACCAACCAGCTTTGCCATAGCATAAGCGATACAATGCAGTGTAACTCAATACACCTCTGTTAAAACCAGTTCTATAGAACTATATTTTGTTCACTTGAATACAATGCAATAGGCTACAAAAGGTTTGACTATACAGCAGCTTGACACACAATTCATACCATGTCCTTTGTGTCAGGCACGCCATGGGTCAATGATCTTGCGTGCTAAAGGATCTGTGTGTGTAGGACCTGAAAGCAATCCCTCTAATTGTTGTTGAATCCCTCTAATATTGTCACTGATGATAGTTAAACTAAAGTCCCTTCTGTGTGTCCTTTCCAGTATACTGGGCTGGTCTATGTTCCAGGTGCTATGTTCCAGGTCTATGTTCCAAGGTGCAAGCACATATGGATCAAATGTGGCATTGACAAGATATTGAGGAGGTCTAGTTTGGATAAATTCAAGGCCCTAGCCTACTTGGGCACAAACGTGAAACTAATCCTATGGAGGAGAGCAGGGTACGTTGAGACACTTTTTAGTTAAGGCAATATGAGACAGAAATAAGAGTACAACAACACAAGTTCTGTCAATAGGATCGAAAAATATTTAAGTCCTAAATTGAACAAACCTTTATCCATTTCAGAAGCAACCACAGATTTTATGTTTTTCATCAATATCCATAATTTGCAGCCAATGTCATGTTGCATACCATAGGCTGCAAAAAATGCCATTCAATAACGCAAGAGTGATGCCTCTACTCATAGTTCGAATTATGTTTTTTTGGGGGAGGGGGGCCTGACCCCCCTGATTAGGACCTTGACTCCCCCCCCCTCCCTATTCTCATAATGTAAATTCCATTTCTGTCCCTCCCAAACTGCATTACTGTAAAATGGTGTGTTTAGCCAAAAATTCCCAGGGGAGAAACCCACGGACACACGCTAATAAGGTCGTATTGTATGAATTTCGTCAGTAAAAATGCCAACTGTAGGCTACTCATTCTCTATTAACATTAATGCTTACCTGAGTGTGTGTTGATGCAGCCTATTTTAGTTCCTAGACTTGTGGTGTTCGCTATAGTTAATACACACAAGTGTATTACACTATTGATATTTCAGTTGAAAAGAAAAAAAACTGCCTTTTAATACGTACAGTTGACCCCCTCGATTGTCGTAGTGTAATTCGAACTCTGCCTCTACTCATCCACAAGGAGGTAAATAGAACTGTCCTAGAATAGAATGAAGGACAGTAGAATATGGTTATGTATAAGACTAAATACAGTATGTAGGCTACATTTGCAAATAAATAGACACTAAGGTGGTATAGGGTAATAGGAGTACTGCTGGGGATGACCCCTTCTTGTTGTCCCTGTCAAGGTTGCCAAGTTGTGGACACCTCAGCAGGCACAAGCAATATGCAATATACATTGAAAAGAGGGTGGGAACAGTGCAATATCAGTATAGACTGATTAAATATAAATAGTGCAAGGCAGTTCAGTGCAGTGATAATATTAGTAACAATTACTGTATTGTAACTGTAAGATTGAAGTACACATGAGGTAGATGAGCAGAATAGTGTTGATTGACTTTGTTTAGTGTAAGGGTGGGGGTTGTTTGTAGAGTGTTCAACAGAGTGATTGCTTGGGGGAAGAAGCTGTCTTTATGTCAGCTGGTTTTGGCAAACAGTGTCCTGTATCGTCTAGAGCAGGGGTGTCAAACATAAGGCCCAGGGGCCAGATCAGGCCCGCCAGCAGGTTTCATACGGCCCACTAGATGTTTTGGGCAGGAAGGGAAAAATTAGGAAGAATAATAAGATAAGATAGTTAGATAAGATATTCACATCCAGTTGTCTTTAACAATTTGTAATAAGCAATTTCTGTCAAGTTAATTAAAACTAGCATTACAAACCATCGTCAGGAGGAAGAGGCCAAAAAACTGACCTGGAAGTAGGGTGTTTCAAGAGAGAAAGAGCAGGATATGATGGTAGTAGATTATTTGTACTTGTTTGATCTCAAGTGGGTATAGTAAAGGAGTATATCACCAAACAACGCTGATACCAGTGCAGAGAAATGATAATGACCATGACAGTGATGGCCCCCACGAGGTCTCATTCCAACAAATCCGGCCCACTGCCTAATATGAGCTTGACACCCCTGGTCTAGAGGGAAGGAGGTTGAACAGGTTGTCACAGGATAATAAATGCTCATTAAAACAAAAGTCATTTACTTCATAAAGCTAAACATGAGGGGGTAATATGATGAAAAGTACTTAGTCTTGGAATCCAGAACTAGGCTACACCATTGCTAATTCACTCACATGTTTTTCCGCAAGTTCATCAACATATCTGACAAAAGCAGAGATAACTTTTTATCCGATAATTATCCTTAATAACAGATTACACTCGAGACCAAAACCATGCTTACTACTTCTATGTGGTTCTCCCTTCCTACAAGATGGAAATGCAAACTAAGAATGCAAACTAAATTTGAGGTGAAAAAATGGATGGTGTCCCAGATACAGGTGGTGACAACTTAAATAGACTGCTCCTTCAACCCTAGTCTTACTGTAGGTGGGACTTCAAAGAGAAGAGTTGTTTTGTACATTCTTCCTGAAGAACTCCTTTACCTAAGCCACATTCTTTGTATAGACTGTATAAAACATCTCACACACACTACAAATTCAAATGACATTTCAGAAGTGATATAATAAACAACAGGTCTACCCTAGTGCAGATTTGTTCACCTGTCATAAGCCTATAAGGTCTGCCTGCCATGTCAGAGCTGCCAACTCTCACGCATTGACCGTGAAATTAATTAATTTGATTGGCTCCACACGCTCTCATGCCAATCCAATGCGTGAGGGTTGGCAGCTCTGCATGTGGTGGTCAGGGAGACTAGAACACACACCTGCCATGTGGTGGTTAGGGAGACTGGAACTCACCTGCCATGTGGTGGTCAGAGAGACTAGAACACACCTGCCATGTGGTGGTCAGAGAGACTAGAACACACCTGCCATGTGGTGGTCAGGGAGACTAGAACACACCTGCCATGTGGTGGTCAGAGAGACTAGAACACACCTGCCATGTGGTGGTCAGAGAGACTAGAACACACCTGCCATGTGGTAGTCAGGAAGACTAGAACACACCTGCCATGTGGTGGTCCAGAAGACTAGAACACACTCTGTACCGTGAACCCCAGCAGGGTCACGAGAATAAAACGACAAGCTGGATGCGATTTTAGCCCTTACCAAAAAGAACTAGAGTAATACTAGAAGGTTCCTCCTAGTCATTGGGTTCCTATAAGTCTTTTTTTCTGTTGGGGAGGTGTCGTGAACACTTCAAAGCCGACAGAGATGATCAAAACATATAATTGCACCCATATCCATGAAATTCTTGTAGCCTATTTTATAAAGATCATACAATACGGAATAATGGAACACACCTGCCATGTGGTAGTCAGGAAGACTAGAACACACCTGCCATGTGGTGGTCAGGAGACTAGAACACACACCTGCCATGTGGTGGTCAGGGAGATCAGAACACACCTGCCATGTGGTGGTTAGGGGAGACTGGAACTCACTCATGTGGTCAGAGATACTAGAACACACCTGCCATGTGGTGGTCAGAGACTAGCCTGCATGTGGTGGTCAGGGAGACTAGGAACACACACCTGCCATGTGGTGGTTAGGGAGACTGGAAACTCACCTGCCATGTGGTGGTCAGAGAGACTCAGGAACACACCTGCCATGTGGTGGCCAGAGAGACAGAACACACCTGCCATGTGGTGGTCAGGGAGACTCAGAACACACCTGCCATGTGGTGGTCAGAGAGACTAGAACACACCTGCCATGTGGTGGTCAGAGACTAGAACACACCTGCCATGTGGTAGTCAGAAGTAGAACACACCTGCCATGTGGTGGTCAGGAAGACTAGAACACACCTGCCATGTGGTGGTCCAGAGGGACTAGAAAAACAGGGGACAAGCTGGATGCGATTTTAGCCCTTACCAAAAAAGAACTAGAGTAATACTAGAAGGTTCCTCCTAGTCATTGGGTTCCTATAAGTCTTTTTTTCTGTTGGGGAGGTGTCGTGAACACTTCAAAGCCGAGACAGACATGATCAAAAACATATAATTGCACCCATATCCATGAACATTCTTGTAGCCTATTTTATAAAGATCATACAATACGGAGGAAGTGGACTATCATTATACAGTAGTCCTTTGTACTATGCGGTGATAGCACAAGCCAATGCACTGATGTACTGTCTCACAATGATGCAGTTCTTTGTTTTCACTATACAATGGATATATTTGCAAATATCACAAAAACGAGATATTGGAAAATATTGTCTTAATTGTCTTTAAAAATGAAGGCAAAATGTATCATTTCCGAGTCTTTGAAAGTAATAACAGAGCAGTGTGCTGCAAGTACACCAGGTGGCCAACAGAGGGCCTCAGACACCACCAGGAGATTGATTTGTTAAAGTTCAAGGGATTATAAGAAAACTGGAGCAAAAAGTAGTTGTGAACTTTTTAAAAGGTGCACAGTAGAAATTACTTAGACAAAACCATTTTTCAGCAGTTATTTTAAGGTAAAAAAAGACTACACAATATTTCTATTTCAAAATGTCATAAAATATCATTGAGCTTTGCCTCTCTTGGATGCAAGGATAGACACTAGCTGTCTGGGACCCATTGAGAGTCACTCCACCTTACCCCACACACCCACACAACCCCTCACTGCCTCATCTCAAGAGGTGCTTGATGCACTCAACCTCTTCTCCAGGGCCGTGTGTTCAGACAGATGGTGTTTCCTTCTGCCTCTGAGAGTGACAGGACATGACAGAGTGCCGTGATGGAGATGGGGGTGCTGAGGAGTTATGACAGGGCCTGTGGAGACCGCAGAGGCATCTGTCACACCAGGTAACCGGTTGATGACCAGGCCTCTGTGTCTTATTGAAACATCTGTCACAGCGGCGGCTTTTCTTCACGCTATAAGGATGAATGCAGAATCACTCACTCATACCGTCTCTCTCTCTACCACTCAGAATCATAACTCTGTAGAATAGGATTTGGGGCGTTCCCAGTTTGTGTGTGTGTGTGTGTGTGTGTGTGTGTGTGTGTGTGTGTGTGAGAGAGAAAGAGAGATAGGAGTGTGTGTGTGTGTGTGTATGTATGAGTGTGTGTGTGTGTGTGTGTGTGTGTGTAGTGAATAGCGAATAGGTGGTGATGCATTAGTCGTTCGCATGTGTGGGTGAACATGCTGATTGATTGCAGGCAGTTTGATGCATTCCCAATCTTGTTAAGTCTGACTATCAGTCACGGGAGGCTTGATAAATATATTATCTGCTAGACTGTGTAATGCAAGTAAATACAGGTAGGTATGTTAGTCTAAGAAACGGATGAGAGCTGAAAGATGTTTACATTCACTTTCCTCAGTGGATATGGTTTTAGGTTCCTATATCAGCTACAGAAGACCAAACACAACCATATGCACACTTACAC
>NC_063209.1:14036111-14051111 GCF_017589495.1 Alosa alosa | reverse complement strand
GTGACGAATCTTTGCGTGTATTGATATGTGTGGCTGCAGGAAGAGGACTGTCCAACTGTGGAGGATTTAATGGCATCCCAAGCTCTCCCCTGCTTCACAGCCTGGGAAATGGTTAATGGCTATTATTAAATCACTGAGGCTTGGAATGAAAGCAAATATGGTGTATTGGGGGGATAAGAAAGGACAAGCAAGGGATTTTCTTTAGGGGACAGGATAGGCGAGAAGAATTATCTCAACAGGAGCTTGATGTCTATGTAACTGAAAGAGATAAAGTTTGCTTGGGTATGGGGTCGTTTTGTGTGTGTGTGTGTGTGTGTGTGTGTGTGTGTGTGTGTGCGTTTGTCTGTGGCAGCATAGCAGCATGGTCATCCTAACTGAAGCCTTCCTCAACACGCAACATTATCCATCATTACAGTGTGTGTGTGTGTGTGTGTGTGTGTGTGTGTGTGTGTGTGTGTGTGTGTGTCTCAAGCCTTCCTGTTGGTGACTTTCTTATGAGTGTGTGTGTGTCTCGAGCCTTCCTGCTGGTGACTCTCTTATGAGTGTGTGTGTGTGTGTCTCGAGCCTTCTTGTCGGTGACTTTTATGAGCGTGTGTGTATGTTTGTGTGTTTATGTGTGTGTATCTCAAGCCATCCTCTGAGAAGTGAGACCAATGATGACTGAGGGCCAGCTATCTGGAACAGATGAGTTAATTTAAAACTGGACTGATTCCCCTGCCTTATTTTACGATTGTGGCTGTGACATGCAGTTTGTCAGGGTGGCAATGTTTGCCACCGTGTCTTTCTGTTAATCTCTGTATGTGGGCGTGTGTGTGTGTGTGTGTGTGTGTGTGTGTGTGTGTGTGTGTGTGTGTGTGTGTGTATGTGTGTGTGTAGGGTGGCTGTCAAGGTGGAATTGCTGAGGACATGGTGTGTGTGTGTGTGTGTGTGTGTAATAAAATAGCCAGATGTGTGTTGTCTATGGTGATTTATCCAGGCTCTCTGTCTGCTCTCTGTCTGAGAAGAGGAGGGTGAAATTAATTAATGTGCAGCCTCATCTTCTCATCGCCGTGCCGACAGACAAAACAAATCACAGCCCTCCATTTCATCCTCCCTTTCTTCCTCTGTTTTGATTTAACAATGACAATTGCATACACATTTGGAACCAACATCTCCTTCACCCTGCTGCAAATCTTTTTTTTTTCTTTATATGCCTCTCAGCTGTTCAATAGCCTTCTTCCTGATGTGATGTGCAAGAGGAATAATTCACGGTCACATTCCTGCTCAGTGCACAGTGAGCTGGTTTTCACTGCCATAGAAGTCACCTCAAAGGGGAACGTATGGATACGTTGGGGGTCTTATGGACCCTTTCAACAATAAAAACAAAAACAATGCTTGAACGTTCTATTTGTGCCCCAATCTACTTCCTCTGCATTAAGATAACATATGGAATGTTAAAACAGAAGTCTTGTGGGGCCAACTATGATGCTGATAATGGAACTCTCTTGAAAGGGTCTATAGGGGTCTTTCAATAGCTGTTCACTCAAGAATGACTCATTTTTTATGACTCATTCAAATGTCTTGTACATTTGTACAAAGATATTTCAACAGTTGTCCCCCATATCATTCTGTGGTTATTCTACCGAGGTCTTTTCTTGAGAGTTTTTAAGAAGTTTTCATAAGAGTTTCTAGTTTCATTGAGCGACTAAACCGTCACTCTGTGCCCTTACCGTGTTTCACTGTCAGGTGCTCCAGATGAGTCACTCAAGGGCATCTCTAAAGAACATCCTACAGAACAAGAGCAAGCTTCTCGGATCAGAGTTGGACTGATAGATCTCGTCTTTTTTGACTATGCACTTGCATTGAGAACACATACACACAGAGAGACACACATATGCACACACACACACACACCCACACACAAACACACACACACACACACACACACACACACACACACACACACACACACACACACACACACACACACACACATACACACACACACACACTCCACTGCCGAAGTAATGGATTGCAGAGTTGTACGTCATTGCGAGGCCCAGCGATCTCTCAGTCTTCAGTCTTAATTCCCAACTCCCCCTGCTGACTCACGGCATATTCAGGAGCCGTTTGTCACGCCGGACAGTGCCTTTCCCAACAACAAGCAGGAGCGATGTCCAATTTTCTTTTGGGGAATGGCACGGATACATCTTCCTGCACCAGGAGACCGAGTGCCGCATCCTGGACAGCGGGAGAACATGGGTCACTTCTGTGGAGGAGGAGAAAGGGAAGAGGCTGAGAGAGAGAGAATAAAGAAAGAGAAGAGTGTGTATTTTCTTCAAAGACATCTTTGTGTATGAGGTCATGTGTGTGTCTCTGTGTTGTACACACATGCTGTGTATGACTATGTGTGTTACTATTATGTTGGTAAGAAGATGTGCATGCGTGTGTGTGTGTGTGTGTGTGTGTGTGTGAATGGTAAATGTGTATGTTAGTGTAATTGTGTGCTGCCGTTCTTGGCACCACAATGCCCCTCTGCCTCCGCACAGTGATAGAGTTTGCAGTTAATTTGCTGCGAGCTTGTCTATCTCTCATTCTCCCCCCAGAGAGGAGAGGCTTCCTGCGCATCATTAGGGTGATCCATCAGCCGGCCCCAGATTTATGGGAAAAAATCCACTCTCTCATTTACAAAGAGGCCTAGCCGCCATGCTATCAGCATGAGAGGTTGGGGAATAGTGTCCGAGTTATTCCCTGCTTATACGTGACCTTGGAGACTTTCTTTCTCTTTGTCACCTGAGGTCCTCCTCATATGTGTCACAACAAGACCACAAGGGCTTTCTTTGGAAGTGTGATTTTTGTGAAAAGATGCATTATAATTGCCATCTACATCTCATCATTTTATTTCATTGCACCAGGAATAGACTAAGGTTGCAGAGGGTAAGTGGCGTGGTGTCAAAGAGTATTGGCAATGTCCAGGACACCAGGTATCTAGGACGCAGTGGTGTGCCAGTTTGAACTTCCTCAAACTAATGGGGAATATAAAGGAGGTGGGGGGGGATTATCAACCTACTTTCACAGAGATGATGGTTTATTGTGGCTTTATAATAAATGTTTTAATCTAATTCATCACTTTATGTTTGTTGGGATGATGAAGGGATGATAATGATGATGCTAGATAGTCATAGGTAGGGAGAAAGAGAGGGGCAGAGGGGAAAAGGAGGGTAGAAAGAGAGTGAGAAAAGGTCAGACTGAAAGAGGAGGCTTCCAGCTGGGATCCAGCGTCTCTGTGTGATGGAGACCTGACCACCATCACGCTGTGTGACGTGAGGCGTGCCCCGGACCCCAGCTGGACTCTCTCTCTCTCTCTCTCTCTCTCTGTTTCTCTCTTTCTGTTTCTCTCTGCTAGACTGAAGGTTAATGAGTGACCTTTAGGACAGCGTGACCTCATGTAATCACCCAGTCAACCGGACCAACTGATGCACAGATTAATAAATGGAGATTAATGGTCAGAGATAAGAGGCTTAATTTACTTACCAATACACTTCACGTACTTTATCCTTACCATGCAGGATCAATTACCCTGTGTTTGACCTATTTTATCTTACTAATTATATGAATGCTGAATGAAATTGAATGCATTAAAAATGCAGAAAAGGGCACTGAAATGCTGAAATGTTCTGCATTATGCAAACATACAAATATGAGTATTCACGCCATAAGGAAATGCTATACGTTTCAGTCTGCTGGCACAATGCAGTTCTGTGGTCCATGTTAGGTTCTCTGCAGAAAAGGAAGAGGAACATTGTGTATGTATTCATAGGTCTATAGAAAAATGTAGTACACAAACATATAGTAAAAAAGTTTTACTGTACATAAAGTCGACTTTTTGTAGAACATTCCTTTCAAAGTATCTGGGCCCAGTTCCCCGAAAGCATCTTAAGCCTAAGAGCGTCGTAAAGTCCCTCTTACGAACGTCTTAAGATTTGCCGACTGTTTCCCGAAACCATCGTAGCTTAAGAGCGTCGTGAAAACACTCGTAGATCTACGAGTGCTCCAGAGTACTCGTTACCGGGGCTAAGAGCGCCTTAACAGTACTTCTCACTGAGGTCACCAACAGGACATACAGAGGAATTACAACTTAGAATACATAATCCATCTTATGTTCCCATTCTTTATTGTGTTTACCTGTGATGAATAAGATTTTAGCGTGCAAAATAGCCTACATTTAATGGTCATAAAAATGTGATGAAAAGCGGACAAAAATGCAATCAAGTTATGAAACAAGACGTTGCCAGAATAGTTTGACATTATCTTTGCTAAGTGAATATTTTATTAGGCCTATGAGGTAAAAAGCAGAGAAAGCAACATGTGGTGTAGTCTGTAGCCTACTGCATCAAAATCTAAGCCTACACATTTCCTCTCTTTCTTACTCGACTTCTTTCTTATCTTCAAACGTGTTCTTAAGTGACACCGCGAAAAAATATTGCATGGTGCAACAATCTAATCTTAAAATAATTACAATTATTTATGTCTCTGTGTGGTATATAACCTACTTGGGATACTTACATGCAGATGTCAAAGTGTTTCTATTTTCGTATTGATGTGAATTAATGTGGATCCGAAGTTTAAATGGTAGACCTATAGCTGTGACGTGCGGTCATCTGACATCACCGTCAAATCAGAGGATATTTCAGAACTATTAACGTGGACAGCTCCACTTAAGAGCATCTTAAGAGCAGTGCACGCGCGTTCACGCTACAGGCATGTTTGGGAAACAGTCGGAAAAACCAAACGAACGATCGTAAGATGAATCGTAGAAAACCCTCGTAAGAGCGTGTCTTCGTCGTTATCGGGAAACTGGGCCCAGCATTGGTTTTGAACATTTCAACCGGAAATCCTCTAGGGCCAGATTGAAAGGGTCTATACCTACATATAGAGTATATCTATTCATAAGCCTATACTAAGGCAATGATTGGATGGTGTTCCGTAAAGTAATGAGTGTTTACATATGTGAAGAGAGAGAGTGAAGCACTGGTGATTTAGTGTGGCATTTTGATGGGTTGTGTTTGAAAAACGAAATCAAGTTACTTCCTGTTGGATTTTTGTGTGTTAAGTAGAAAATTGTGTGTGGTGTTTTGCAAAATGTGTTTTAGTACATTGAAAACTGAGTCAAACATTGAGAATTAGTGTATGGTTTTGCAGATTTGGTGTGGGGTTTATGATGTTTGGAAGACATGTTTAGAAAATTGTGTGACAAGCAAAGATTTAGTGTGTAAGCAGTTGAAAAAAACTGTCATGAATGAAGATGAATAATGGCATGAGATGGGACTCTGGCGAAGTGTTTTCCATTGGCATGCATGAGAGAATAGTCCCACTCATCACTTTGGGGACAACCCCATGCTCCTCTTTAAGTGACCCCCTAAACGCCTCCCCAGAGTGCGCTTCTCTCTCCAGCAGGACGCTAATTGGACGGCCAAATGTCACCTTGGCTGGTGCTGACCTTCATGGCAGTGCCAAAATATTTGGAGACCTGGAAGCCACAGAGAACATCAATATACGGCATCTAGCCTCTATCTCCCATCACTGCAGTCTTGGAGTGCTCATTGAAATTCCTGTCTTTTATGCCACTGGTTCTGTGTGTGTGCATGTGTGTGAGTGTGTGTGTGTGTGTGTGTGTGTGTGTGTGTGTGTGTGTGTGTGTGTGTGTGTGTGTGTGTGTGTGTGCATTTGTGTGTGTGCGCTTGTGTGCATGTGTATGAATTTGTATGTGTGTGTGTGTGTGTGTGTGTGTGTGTGTGTGTGTGTGTGTGTGACCCCTAAGACACTCCTCTGTTAACTACCTGCAGTCTCGCATATGCATAAATGAGACTTTATGGGTCTGATTAGCGCTTGAACACACTTCCTCGTGCCCTCTGTCCACAGCCCTCTCTTGCCCTCAGTAAACTGAAAGTAATCACCCGCTAAACACAGCACCACACTTGGGCTTCTTCCTTCTCCCACACATACACAGAGGGTTTCTGAGTCAGGGCTGCCGCGGTGCCCATGTGCGTCATGTATATTTCATGAAGCTGCCGCAGCTGGATAATGAAGTAATGGGGTCTGCTTTTAGATGCCTTTATTGGATAATGGTTATCTACGGATCAGCATTGCCCCCTCCCTGCCTGTCTGCTGTGTGTGTGTGTGTGTGTGTGTGTGTGTGGCATGGGGATAGGTCTGGACCACATCTCCACTCTCAAGTCTAACCCAGTAAACAGGAGCCTAATCAGATTCCAGCCAAGGGCTATTTACTCATCTGTTTCCAAGCACATGCAACAACAAGGGAGAGGCTGATGAGGTAGGGAGACGTGGGAGGGGGGGGTTTCTGTGTGCGGGTCATGATGAAGATGTAGTGAATGTGTTTGTATGCATACGGCTAATGTATGTCTGTGTCTGTGTTGTGTGCGTGTAAGTGTGTGTGTGTGTGTGTGTGTGTGTGTGTGTGTGTGTGAATGAAGTAGTGAGGAGACAGTGATGAGCCTTATCATAACCCCGAGAGAGAGAGAGAGAGAGGGAGAGAGAGAGAGAGAGAGAGAGAGAGAGAGAGAGACAAGGTGGAGTGGAGAGAGAGAGACAGAGAGAAACAGACAGGGAGAATGGAAGGCAGCTGCGGCAGGCGGCCATTTATCAGTCGTCCAGCTAATGCAGTTTCTCAGGGCCAGAGAGGGCCTGACAGTCCGACAATGAGGAAGGGAAGGCCGACCAAAATCAATTAGCTAAGAGGACAAATCCAGTCTAAATCATAGCAGGTCGGCCATGGGGCCGAGGATGAGAGGTGAGAGACAGACAGAGAGAAAAAGAGAGAGAAGGGGAGAGCCTAACAGAGAGAGGAAAGAGAGGAGGGAGAGACAGACAGAGAGAGGACGGAGGAGGGAGAGACAGACAGAGAGAGAAAAAAAGAGTGAGGGAGTTAGGGTAAGATGAAGCAGAGAAGTGGAGCAAGAAAGAATGGTGGAGAATTGCTCCTCCAGAATGGTGGAGGAGCAAGAGAGACAGAGAGAGAGGTAGTGGATGAAAGTGAGATGGGAGAGGGGCGGGGGGTGAAAGCAATAGAGGGAGAGAGAGAGAGAGAGAGAGAGAGGTAGTGGATGAAAGTGAGGGTGAGAGAGAGTTGTCCAAGTAGGATGGTGGAGAGAGGGAGAGAGAGATGTGAGTGAGGGTGTATAAAAAAGCTGGATGGGCAGATGGGCAGAGAGCTTAGTCAGGTCTGAGCTGAGTTATGACATAGAGAGACACACACACAGAGAGACAGAGTGCTGACAGATAAACATGCTGGGGTTCAGGGGTAGGGATGGGGGTGGGGAGGGGTTGAGATGGGAGATGGGGGAGTGGGGGGGATATTGGACTTGTCTGGAGAGATAAAACTGACAGGGATGCTTCACAGCAGCCAAACCCATGGATCAAAGTCCATGTAAACGTCTCCAGGTGTCAGTCAAAGGAGTTATTAATGGATGTGGTTGTGCTGCTTCACAGCCAGACTTAAGAGAGGTTTGACAGAGAGAGAGGGAGAGAGAGAGAGAGAGAGGGAAGGGCAAATGAGAGAATGGTAGAGAGAGGGGGAAAGAGATGCTGCCATTGCAATGCACTTAAAAGCAGCGTCTCCTGTTGCCAAACGCTTCTTGTGCACTTCATACTTCAGCTGTCCTCTGTGGCTGTGCTGATGGCCCCTCATCATTTCCCTTAGATTCTCATTACATCAGCACCCATAAATCACTGCACCTCCTCCTCCTTCATAAACACAAACAAAACTCTGGCTCCGACTCATCTGCATCCGCGTCCGTTCTCCATGTGTGCAGGGGATGATGGGATGTCTTCCCACTGGCCCGTCACACTCCGGCCTTATCGGCGGGTGATTGGCAGGAGCTGGGCGCCGGCAGACTGGTCTCGGCGGGAGACTGATTGAGAAATCACACGACTCATGCACACCCTCATGTACTCATTAGCATGTCTGCGGACGTCACGCTAACCTGTAAAGGTCGTATGGAGATTAAGAAAGTTTGTGTCTTTTTTGTCATTTTAAGTACAATAAAGTGTGTTTAGCATGTCTACGGATGTCTTGGAGATTAAAGGAGCTTTGTGGAATTCTGTAGGATTCGAGTGACACACACACACACACATTTTCACCTCATCCTAACTATATGTAAATATTAGTTATAGAAATACCTGAGGTGGACTGGTACAGATGGACATGTATGTATTTCCAGGTGATCTCAATACTAATCAGGGGAAATGTTGACATGCATCGAAGACATGAGTTAACACAGGACAATGGTTTTACTGTGTTTGAATACATGTCTACAGGCTTAAGGGCATTGGAAAGAGCATTTTCTCTGTGAGAGCACGGCTACAGGCAAAATAAACATAATTGTCCTCAATGTTTTACAAATTGCTTTTAGACTTTCATCCAAAGCCAAGCAATCTCTTCAGACATAGATTGATCAAATCCTGTGATCCGAAAGTGAATTTGTGTTTTGTTTTGGTCTAGGCTTCCACTTCTTCCAGGGATGATTTCTTAACACCTTTCTTAGGTGGTTTCTGTCAAGGGGACACAATTGACCTTTACTTTGTAATTACCTGCAGAAACACAAAGAGAATAGAAAGACAGGTGGAGAGAGGGAGAGAGAGAAAGAGAGAGAAGAGATGATGGGAAACAGTGAAAGAAACAGTGGGAAATAGAGATAGTGATGTTTTACTGTAAAGGGAGAGAGCGGCCAAGAGGCTCACACACAGAAAGACAGACAGGAAGATGGAAATGGAAAGAGAGAAAGAGAGGGAAACACAGAGCAAGCAAGCGATGAGGTAGAGAACAGAGACACGGGTATCCAGTGAGAGTGCCAGAGGGAAAAACAGAGAGAAGGGCCTAATGAGAAGCTACAAAGAGGTGTGAGTGTGGGAGGGGACCGAGAGAGAAAAATAGAGCGAGTGAGAGAAAGAGAGAGAGAAATAGAGCGAGTGAGAGAGAGAGAGAAAGAGAGAGACATAGAGCGAGTGTGTGAAAGAGAGAGCTGGGTGGTTAGTTCACCTGATAATGAGTGCAGGGGGCAGCATATGGTATCAGTGCTGGGGAGCACGGCGTGGAGCGTGGAGGTGTTATTTCCACCTGTGATTCCCATCACAGCAGAGGCAGGAGGCTGCAGGATAGAGGCTGGACAGACCATTCCCTGGGGGGTGGTGTGTGTGTGTGTGTTGGGGGGGATCACCAGGCCTCCATCTGGAGCACTGAAAGCTGTGACACATCCAATTTACCCACACCCGCTGATCAGCAAGATCACACACCCACACACCCACACACACACACACACCACATACACACACACACACACACCACACACACACACACACACACACACACACACATACACACACACACACACACACTCACACACACACACACACACCATACACACACACACACACACACTCACACAGGAGGCTACAGTGTACACGACACACACACCTTATCAGAGGTGACAAGCCAAGCTTGCAGGGCCCCGTCTGCCCCAGATATGTGAGACTGGAGCGCTGGTGGAGACGTGGCTAGGCTCACGAGACCTCATTTCCTCTCCGTGTCTCCGTCCTGCTGCCTAGGCCTTAGACGAGTCCATGCAGAGAGACAGAACCGTAGTACACAAGAGAGGTGTCCTCCTGATTAATTATTATTACAGTTTTTTACAATTGTTTACACACGTTTTCAAAACTCTGTGTCTATTTTTCAAAACTCCACACACAAAACCCACAACTGCTCACACAAAATGCAAAATGCCCCAAATCTCCAGCAAAATGACACACAACATTCAAAATGTCAAAACACATGTTTAAAGCAAATATTTGCCTCACATTACAAACACTTTTGTCATAATATGACATTTGGATACATCATGTACACACTGTTGCTCAAAACCTAAAAGCTCTTCTGTCTTGGGCTTTCTATATGTATTTCCATACAAGAGTGAAAGTTCACGGTATCAACAAAGAGACGTTGAAATACACAGTAAAATGCAAGCAATATTGAAACCAAAATAGTGATTTTTTCCCAAATAATTTGCTTCTTGAATACAGTATTTTACAGCAAACAAGAAAAAAAAGCAAAGAAGAATACAGTGACCACCAGATGTACATGGAGTTTGAAAACACAGATTTTTTTTTTTTTCTAAAGATAAGTGTGTGTGTGTGTGTGTGTGTGTGTGTGTGTGTGTGTGTGTGTGTGGGAGGTGGGGGGGGGTGGGGGTGGGTCGTGTACAGTATGTATTCATAGGCCTATAGACCCTTTCAACTGCAGAAACAAACAATTCTACAGTAAGCATTCCTAAGGCATTTCTGGAGGCACAGAAAAATGTATTGAGCTAATGGTACTGTAACATGGGGACAAACAAAAATAGAGTAAAAGACACATTTCTTTTTTTGTAGAACATTACTGTAAGCTAAAGTCCGATTACTGTATTTTCTCTATTTTTAAAGTATCTGCATTGGTTCTGAATATTTCAACGGAAATCCTCTAGGAGCAGATTGAAAGGGTCTATACCTATATAGAAATATGTCTATTCATAGACCTATACTAAGGCAATGATTGGATGGTGTTCAGTAAAGTAAAAGTGTTTACACATGTGAAGAGAAAGAGTGAAGCACTGGTGATTTAGTGTGGCATTTTGATGGGTTGTGTTTGAAGAACGAAATCAAGTTACTTCCTGTTAGATTTTTGTGTGTTAGGTAGAAAATTGTGTGTGGTGTTTTTTTTTGCAAAATGTGTTTTAGTCAATTGAAAACTAAGGTCAAACACTGAGAATTAGTGTATGGTTTTGCAGATTTGGTGTGGGGTTATGATGTTTAAAGGACATGTTTAGAAAATTGTGTGACAAGCAAAGATTTAGTGTGTAAGCAGTTGAAAAAAACTGTAATGTTACATGTATCAATAACTTATGCAGTTTGAGAACACATGTTCTGTGTTTTACAGTTCAATGCTCTATTGTTACTCATGACCCACTTCTCTAGATTGGGTCATAACGGCCATTTTCACAACTACATTACAATCACAAAAAAGTAACTGTTCCTAATTCTCTAAATTTAGTATTCCAGGTTCCAGAGAATATGTGACTTTCTACCACAATACACTTGTTGACCACTGGGTGAGGTCTTTCAATGACCCTCCAGACCAGAGCTGGAGCTCCCAAATCTGAACTTCAATAACCCCTCCAGAAATAAGACAGGGGATCAAACTCAATTTCTAATCTGGGCCAGCGCAGGGCTGGATGCACCTGGGAGGTGTGCTGAGGCCCTCGTGGCTGTGTCCCAAAGCACAATCTAGAACAACTCTCAAATCAGGAGAAACTCTCTCTCTGATGTCAGGGAATAGAAGAATATTCACTAATTTTAGACTAATAACTTTGTCATAAATGCTTGTGCTGCTGTGTGTATGTGTGTGTTTGTATGTTTGTGAGACAGACAGAAAGAGAGAGATCAGAGTCTAGATTCAGTCAGGTTTTGTTTTTCACTTTCTTTATTGACCAAAAAGTAATAGTCCCTAATCTTTAAACCATTACAATTATTACATTATTATTATGAACTCACTATGAATTAACTAGACATAATGTAAAATATTGTAAGCTTGAGTAATTACTACAATTCCTGAATATGTATAAAGAATTAATATCTTAAGGAATAAGTTAGAAAATATAAGGATTTTATAATGTTAGTAAATGGGGAAGTTCATGTCTGTGTCATCACGTGAGGGAACTAGGAGGCGACAGGCTGTGTGGAAGGAGACACGTGTAGAAACTGAGTCGGAATTAAACGGAACTGTTCTTGAGCATATCCATCTCTTTCGTGTGTCTATAAAGTGAGGAATCCACCTGTAGACGAACCCAGGAGTCAGGATTTAGTTTACAATATCAATCTTTTATAGCACCTTTACAAATATTCAACCCAAACATTAGGACCAGTGAAGAGATAACTCTTAGAGCAGAACCTTGCTGAGCGGAGCAATTGTGAGGTGGGGTGTGTGTGTGTGTGTGGGGGGGGGGTACATTTTACTTGTTCACCCCAGATGATCCCATTTTAGCAATTTCTCTCTCCCTCCCTCCACTCGCTCTGACCACAGATGGCCTTAGATACCAGGCCTGGTCATGAGTCCCACTCTGTTGCTCCAGGTCAGGCTATGATCTGGCCCTGATTCCCCGCCTCTACATTCAGCCCAGATCTGGGTTAGATGTGTCTCAGAAGTGGCTGCCCCTTGAAGAGTTACCGCAGCTCGAGGTCTCCTAAGGCCATTGTGCAAATGAAATCACTCAGCGTCCATTTGGACATCTTAATGTGCGTTTTTTTTTTTAAAGAAGGCTCATTTTGGAGCACGGTTATTAACAGCAGCTATGGTAGACCCTTTATTGGAGTTTCCTCCACGAAGGCAGCAGTGAAGCGATTCAATACATTACTCCCACTGTGACTAATGGCACATAATCTACACATGACAAAGATTCTGCTCGTTTCATTTTCAAAATATTACCCCTAAACTCATAAAACTGATGACTCTTGGCATGTGAATGGCCCACGAGGTGTAGAGGGAGCACAATGATAATGTCCAATTACAACCGTCTACAGTCATCAGACTTAATCCGAGAGGAAAAAATACATTAAAACACTAAAAAGTAATTTTATGTATTGGACTATTAGAGTTTCCTAACTCAGAGAGAAGCTCTCTCTGGTTCCGACATGGCCCTGATCTCATATCAGCTGGGCTTTTCTTTTCTTTTTTGTTGTTTTTTTATGTTGGCAGAAAGTGGTTGGCATGCAGGTGAAGTCAGATAAGATGAGATCACTCATTCATAAAGCAAAATTTAAATCAACAGGAGGCGACACTGAGTTGGAATGTTTCTTGAATGAGGTACTTTACACTATATATACTATACACTACTTTTGCTCAAAATTGAATGTAATGTACTTCAGGTTAAGCAGAAAGGGTTTTATTGTAACTGTTTCACAGACTAACGCAGGAGCCCATCCCCTGGGTTTATTTAAAGAGCAGAGAGTGGAAGTCATGCTCCAGCACAGAGTTACTAAAGTGATGGCCAGGGTAAGAGATAATCCTGACAGCCCCCCATACACCACACACCCAAAATTCACAAACACACTGGTGTCAGTCTAATAAAATGAGGTGGCAATCATGCTAGAGGGAATGAATCAATAGTGGCAAAGAGAGACACAGTAATGGGATCAGAAAATTTCTATGGCTGAGAGAAAGTCCTCAGTCGGGGTGGCGAAATGAGGTTTCATTTGTCCTGTATGATTGTCAACTGGTACTGATACTCCTGTTATAAATAGAACCTGGATTGGTCAGAAGAATGCCTGAAATGCTACTAGCATACACTAAATTGTTTCTGTTATTGTTATTGATTTTGTTCCTAATATTTCTTTGGCTTTTGTTCCTAAAGTTAAACCAAGTCCAGTGTGAATGAACACCCCTCACTAGTGTAAGCCACCCAACTTCCGTGGCTATAAAACTACTACTGCTGAAACGAGTACCGCTGAAACTGTACTTCTAAAAGAACTAAGAGAGGTGAGAGATGAAGATTTGGGTCTAAATAGGAAATCCTTGGACATGACCATACCAGCTGGAGCATGGCTCACCTGCAGTATGTATGTATAAATCCCCAAGCCCCAGGTCCTCTGGTGTATACATCGACTTACACACTTGTCTAGGTCAGGTCACAACGGCCATTTCCACAACCTCATATTGATAGCTATTGATCAAGGTTTGACCCTACTCTGACCTCAGATCAGCTCCCAGGAGACTAGCCCACGCCTCACAAATATTTGTTTGGCATATGATCCCTCAGGTTCAGCTGGTCTGGCTCCTTTCATCATCACATGTGTTCTCAGTCTAACATCTAGAGAGAGTAACAGGACTGTGCTTGTTTTAAACAACTGCGTGGGTTCTCCACCCTGAGAACATATGACACTCTTGTCATTGCTGCGACAGCTAAAACTGAAAATAAAGTTCCGTTGAGTTGAGTGACCCACAAATAATATGGAGGGACAAAGATGCCATAAGTTTTCAAAACAAAACTTCATGTTGAATTAAAAATAAATGAATATTGAGTAATTGAAATCAAATAATTATATTTCAACCGCACAAATTCGGGTTGGAAAAATTCAGATTGAAAAAATTCAGATAAAATAAATTCAGATTGAAAAAATTCAGATCAACCTTTGATGCAAAGATTCTAGAGCACTGCCGTTCACGTGAAGAAACAATGGACTGTTACTATGGACAAGTTACAACTGTTGCTAAGGACAGCTGACGCCTGACATGATTCAAGATAGCCTACTGGCAGCTTAACTAGCTAGAATCTACCCTTCTCATCTCCACCAGCTCAACACTCTCTGGCAAGATGAACCAAGCGGTAAGTGAAATCATCTGAGACATCTAACTTTTGTTTTGTCTGAGTAGCCTCATATCAAACAGAGTGCAATACTATGTTGTTCAACAGGGTGTGGGCAATATTATTGTTTCATTTTTCATCATATACAATTGATTGCATACTGTTAACTGAGGTAATTGAGACAAAGTAACTACATTTTTTGTCTTGCCACCTCACACCTCTGGTGGTGGTTGGTGAGGTTCCCCCTTCATTGTAAAAGTGCTTTGGGTGCATTAAAAAGTGTGTTGATACTTTGGCTTCTGGATGAGTAGAGTTGGAGTATGGAGAGGTTCTTACTCCTGAGTTGGAGTATGGAGAGGTTCTTACTCCTGAGTTGGAGTATGGAGAGGTTCTTACTAAAAGGCAAGACTGTGTGCTCATCTCAAGGGAGGTCTGGTGGCAATGTTTATTGTGTACAGTCAGGACACTCATCCATCCATTCTGCCATCCTTTCCTCCATCCATCCAGGGCGAGAGGACTCATGAGGCATCACGGTTTATGGGCATCCCTGTCACTCTGGTTTAAACTCAAACTTACATGACTACTTGCGCACCTAGCATGTGAGTGTGTGTGT
>NC_063209.1:14028611-14031111 GCF_017589495.1 Alosa alosa | reverse complement strand
TCTGTGTCCTCTGTGTTAGTGTGCTGTTGTTGTTAGTGTGCTTTGTTGTCTCTGACTCTGTGTCCTCTGTGTTAGTGTGCTGTTGTTGTTAGTGTGCTTTGTTGTCTCTGACTCTGTGTCCTCTGTGTTAGTGTGCTGTTGATGTCTTTGCTCTGTACCCATGTCCCATGTTGTATTTTCTTTGTCTTTTAAAAAAAGAAAATGCTGCCATCTTGACCAGGACTCCCTGGCAGAAGAGACATTGTGTCTCAATGGGACCTTCCTGGTAAAATAAAGGTTTACATAAAAAAATAAAAATAAAAACATTTGCTAAAAGTAATAGTCAGAAAATTCTGGATGAATGCTTGTGTTTGCATGGCTGTCAATATATTAGGTGATGTGACTTATAACCATTCACAGGGATGATTGCAAAAACATCATGGAATATTGTCATATCGATTTTATATAGATTTAGGGTCTACTGTATATCATCCATCCGCACTTGGGTCCTGATTGTGGTGGCTGAGGATCCTGCTACTCTGTGAGCTGTTTCAGTAAATCTCCCTGGTGCCGACCCCTAATGGCCTAGATGGTCTGGTTCTCCCAGTGAGGGATGTGTGGTCTGGTTCTCTGTGTGAGGGTTGTGTGGTCTAGTTCTCCCAGTGAGGGTTGTGTGGTCTGGTTCTCTCTGTAAGGGTTGTGTGGTCTGGTATCTCTTTGTAAGGGTTGTATGGTCTGGTTCTCTCTGTAAGGGTTGTGTGGTCTGATTCTCTCTGTAAGGGTTGTATGGTCTGGTTCTCCCAGTGAGGGTATGGTCTGGTTCTCTGTGTGAGGGTTGAATGGTCTGGTTCTCCCAGTGAGGGTTGTGTTCGTTGAGATTCTCTCTGTGAGGGCTATGTGTGGTGAGGTGGGAACCCACGAGTCAGACACACACACACACACACACACACACACACACACACACACACACACGCACACACACACATACATGCCCCTACCTAGCCATGATCTCCCTTTGTGTGTGTGTGTCTGTGCGTGTGTGTGTGTGTGTGTGTGTAGGGAGGTCCTGGAGCGGTCAGAGGGTCTGGATCGATCCCCTGTGGATTTGTGGACTGCACCTCAGGGCTGGGAGTGCAGGGTCGGGAGGGTGAGTTATGGGGCCAAGGCTGTAAAAAGTGTGACCTGATGGTGGTGGAATGGAGGATGACCCCTCCCATAAACACTTACACACACATACACACATACACACACACACACACACATCACAGACACGCATGATAGGGTCTAAGAGTGGGTAATAAGTCCACACTGACCCCACCACCTTCCACACTCCATCTAAATTTAAGGCTTCATCAGCAGGACCTGCACATCTCTCATCAGTCAGCAGCATCACAGCAGCTGCCCAGAAAGACATGTCTCTCTCTTTCCCTCTTTCTCTCTCTCTTTCTTTCCCTCTCTCTCTCTCTCTCTCTATCCCTCTCTCTCTCTCACTCTATTTTTCTAAGTGGGTGTGTGTTTTATTAGGGAACCTGTGGGTTAATAGGTGGTTTAAGAGACACACTGATAAAAAGCTGAGCCCTGCACTAAATGAGCAGCACTAAGGCATATTACCTCTGCAGCAGGCTGCCGTGGTAACGAGACTGGCCGTTTATGGGGACAGTCGTTACCTAATTGCCAGGTGTCATGTTACGTCTCTGCTGATGTCAGATTACATGGACGTTGATGGCGACCTTGTCACATTCATACACACGTACAGCTGATCTTTAACATTGATGGGGTCAATGTGGAGGTGGTAAGCACCTACAAGTATCTGGATCTCCACCTGGACAATAAACTGGACTGGTCAGCCAACACTGATGCTCTCTACAAGAAAGGACAGAGCAGGCTGTACTTCCTGACACTCACTCCCTTTAGCACCTCACCAGTCCTGGCCCTGTCACTACAAGCGTCTTATGCTTGATCACCCTCAAGCACATTGGACTTTCTTAATTTAACTTATATAGTGTATTTAGTATTTAGTTTTGTTAGTTTTCTTATCTGTCTTATCTTCTACTGTCTTTATTGTACAGTGGAGTTTAGTTATGTGTTTATACTTATACTTATGTTCACCATTTCTGCTGTAAGTGCATGTTGTGTGTGATGTCTGTATGCTACTGAGACCCTTGAATTTCCCCTTGAGGATCAATAAAGTATCTATCTATCTATCTATCTATCTATCTATCTAACATGCTAATGACATGTACATCGTCTCTCTCTCTCACTCGCTCTCTCTCTCACACACACACACACACACACACACACACACACACACACACACACACACACACACACACACACACACATGCACTTAGTACTGTTATGCTGATCATGAAGGCATTAAACATGGGCTGCACTATGAAACATGAAACACTTTGTATGAGTATGTGCGTGTATGCCCATGTGTGTGTGTGTGTGTGTGTGTGTATGTCTGTGTGTGTATATGTATTTGTGTGTGTGTATGTGTGTGTGTGTGTGTGTGTGT
>NC_063209.1:13993611-14018611 GCF_017589495.1 Alosa alosa | reverse complement strand
GCGGCGCTAGAATAGGGAGAGAGCGGGGTGCATGCATGAGTGCGCGCGTTAGAGCGCGTGTTGTGGAAGAGGTGTCACTGCGGCTGGGGTCGACTTGTTCCGCTCCCTAGCGTCCTAAAACAGGTGCAGCGAAAGGTCTTCACCACTCCTGTACAGGTTTTCTGGCAGGTGTGCGTTTTTTCATCTCTCAATTCACATCGGGAGCTTTTGTGTTAACAGAGAGACCCCGCCAGTGTCCTTTTTGGGAGTTCGAAATGCACGAAAGGTACAGTCCGTAATGGAACCTCGCACGAAGGACGCACATGGACCACTTGACAGCGACAATGACGCGGACCCTGACTGTCCTCGCTTGCGTGTTTACTTTCATCCAAAGTAAGTGCACTGTTGCTGTTTGTGTTTTTTTTTCTTTGGGTGGGTGGGGATGTTTGGTTTGAAAAAAAAGAAAGAAATCAGCTACGGCTCCGGTAACGCTGCAAAAACTGTCTGACGGGACAGTTCAGCAAGATGTACAGTCACTCTGATGACAGTGTACACCGCATGACGAGCAACAAAACGTATTTGCGCATGGAATGGTTGTCACACGAAAGCACGGATATAAAGTAGCATATGCTATATTGTCTCTCATTAGAAAAAAAATGTCTACTGTAAATGGACGAGCTGGATTGTACATCCAACTCGATTGCATGTATTCACAAACGGTGATCATGAGTTGTACGCCAACTCGGAAATGGAAGTTTATGTTTTAGGCATACGTCAGTGTTTTGTGTCTATATGTTTCAGCACAAACAAATGATGCTGCTCCATGTAACGAAAGTGGTACTGTCACTATGCAAGACGGGCGCATATATCACACTTAACGGCCTTTGCCCCATTTACGCTGTCCCGTTATGGCCCTACTCTTTATCCAAGTGCAGCCACCTTACCTTGATGTAAGCCATGCAGTTTGGGGTCGTCTGAAAGGCTCTTAAGCGCTATTTTGCTGCGGGCAGGCACACTTTCTTTTTTCCTTATTGTGTGTTTACGAAGTGGAGACACAAAAGCGATCTTTACAGCGAGAGCATCTGAGTGAATGTTTGGTTCAGTCAAGGATTTCCTTTTTATCTGTTATGCCGCTCCTCTGTCATGGTTACTGGTGACCTTAGACTGAGGGACAGCAATTTCTACAGAATGTGACTTGATGTTGTTTACTCAGCAGGAATTGAAAATTGATTTTTACAGACACCTCAGATGATGTAGCTAATGTGACCTTGGAAGTCTTTTTTTGGTCTGGCTAGTAATGTAGGGACAAGCTGTAGGGCCTACATGTTTGCAGTAGGCCTGTGCAGAACCTCATTTATTGGAGTGAAGTGGCATCACTTTTCAAATACAATTGAAAAGTTCTCTTTCTTGGCTTCTGTGCACTTAGAATACGTCTGCTCTGTCTACCGAGAGCCTTACATCTAGATAAGCTCCAGAAGCTCCAGATCATATCTCACCTCCAGCATCGATCGGGAGATGAGAAGCCATAGACTCTCGTTGTTCGTCAGGGCATCTATTCAGCTACCAGACTCTCTTTTTTCTCCTCTCTCTCTCTCTCTCTCTTTCTGTGTGTGTGCCTGTTTTTTTACCCACTGTTTCTCACACTTGGAAACAGCACAAGCAACACTGTACCTTTATAATTAATTATGTATTTGCATAAAGTCCTCAGAAAGTGCAGCCTTCATGCATTTAAAAATGGATTTATTATAATATGGTTATAGTTATGGTTATGGGATTTGGCTGACACTTTTGTCCAAAGCGACTTACAAATAAAAACAATACAATAGTTAAAATTAACAGTGAACAGTGAATCAAATTGGTAAGACTAATAAACAATAATGTCAATGCAATATCAATGATTAATAGCCAAATGAAAATAAACAAATACTATAATATACAAATCATAACTCCTAAGAACCACTTAATAAACTAGGTGTATGCTGAACAGAAATGTCTTTAGACCCTTCTTGAAAGACCCAAAACTATCACAGCAATGGAGAGCACTGGGCAACTCATTCCACCAACAAGAAATCACTGAGGAAAAGCAAGTGGTTAAAACAGTGTTATGACTTTGTGTGTTTTGTCATTTTGCGTTTATTTTTCCTTTCTTCTTGTGTTCTTTAACTCTCTGTCCATCTGCCTGCTGGTTTAAGCAGAATGCTTTTTGTCACAACACACCTGGCTTTACTCAAGACTCCTTTCGCTGTCATAGTAACCAGTGCAGAGCAGGCAGTGCTCCAGCTGTTCAGACAGAAGATTTGTTTTTTGTTTTCTGTTGTATCGTGACCTTTTTTAACTTCAGGATTGTTTGTTGATTTGCTATTTTCCAACATTTTCTGTTCTATAAATTATAGTATGAACTGTAAGAACCATGAGTTGTTGAAGTGAAGTGAAGTCTCAACTCCATTCAGTCCTCCACTACACTCTGCTCTTCACTCTACATGTGAACAGAGCAACAAACAGGCTTCTCATTGGACGTCTTTACCAATTACTCCTGGAATACACAGGGCACACTGAACACAGGAGGGCTAGACATGAGGGAGGTCATTTCATAATGTGTTGTCGTAAATAAACATTAACACAAACAGGGAAGCACGAGTACATTCCAAAATGAAAACGTAAAACACATCAGACATGAACCATTCTCTCTAGGAATCACTCTACCCCCCAGTACAGATGGAACTGAGCGGCCATCTTGCACGCTACGTTATGTTTGCTCCTGTAGGTCAGAGTTCCATCCACTGTTGATCAGTGATTTTGGTTCTTCCTCACTCTATCACTGGAACATTCACAGACGTGCACAGAGATAGCAGTGACAGGGTCCACGCTCCCAGGTGATCCATTCTTTATCATCCTGAGGACAACGAGGAAGCAGAGAGATGGATAAGTACACAGCCCCAGTGGGTGTCATCTCCTGTACTCCCATAACTATCTTATGGATGCCACCAGGGCGGGAGTGCTTCCTGGAAACACTCATGCTCTGCTCTTCATCAGTTCTAACTACAATAAATCCAGTGCAATATTTATTTAGGGTTACAAGTCTCCAAGACCTTGTCTGTGTGTATGGTCATGTCTTTTTCTGTTGTTATACATGCTTTGTTTCCTTACTTGTGTTTCATGTATGTCCTTTGGTGTTAATCATCTTATGTATGTCTGTATGTATGTCTATGTCCTCTTTTTTATATGAGCTACCCAGGGATGCAAAAAGAATTTCAGCCCTGACTGATAATAAAGTTGTATCGTATCATAGTTCTCTAGTAAACACACTTAGCCTTAATGCCAGACTCGTACTGACCTCTGGGTAAACGCACTCAGCCTTAATGCCAGACTCTCTGTGTTGATGATGACCTCTGATGATGACCTCTGTGCCGATAGTTATGTCTCATAGGATGCTTCCCAGGTGGGCCGTTTTTCTCATCTGCTATGACAGAAAAAGGCAATCCCATTTCTTTGAAGCACGCTCAGAATGCCACTCAGGTTTTGATTTCTTTGGATGTTAGGCTACATCTTGTGAATCCTTTTTTGGGTTCATATTGCTTAGATAGCATTGGCTCTCTTCACGAAGTTAGGCATTTTAATATCCCTGTTGACATTGACACAAGCAGCGAAACCACCATCAAGATCACAATCCAGTAGCCCTACACTGATGCCGACCTTGTTTTTGTAGCACTACTATAGAATTCGAGAGGTCTGTGTTTGGGCATTTCCTCATCTCACCATGGCCTCTATGCTGTCTCTTTGGTGAGCATGCAAAAACTTGAAGTTCTCATCCTAATCTATCCCCATCAAATCAATCTTCATATTTCTGCTGACGGACTGACTGTCTTTCACCATTTCTGCCTGTCGTCCATGTCAGTCTGTTCGACACTGACTAAATGTCTGTCTGTCATCCACTCATCTCATCTCCACTGCGTGCACACACACACACACACACACACACACACACACACACACACACACACACACACACACACACACACACACACACAAACTCTCACACACACTCCATCCTCTGCATCCACCTCAGCATTCTCCCTCTAGATTCATCCAGCCTGGTTGTCTGCCTTTGCATGCAGTCTATCAGTCTTCATGCTGTCTATTTACCTTTGCCCAATTGAATTACCCTCATCCTGTTGCCCTGCGCTCGATTTGTGGAGCCGCTCAGAGTATTTTCTCTCCGCTAGTCTCTTTCATCAGTCTCTCATTCTTTATGCCCTGTGTATCTCCACTTCGTCTCTGCACAGTCTATTATCCCTCACATTGTGTGTGTGTGTGTGTGTGTGTGTGTGTGTGTGTGGTGTATGGTGCTGTCTTTTTGCCCATTGCCAGGCAGACAAATAGCTTTTGGGTCTCTGCGGCGCTGACCAAAAAAAAAAAAAACATTTGTTATGAAACGTTGACATAAAAGGCTATCCAGCTCAGCCTTTATGCAACATAAACCCTGAACACACATATCAGAGCCGGCGCCCAGTTCATGCCATGAAAAGAGTGACCTGTCTCTGCCCAGGTAGTGGCACCACTGGTCAGTATGAGTGGACAGAGCTCAGAGGGAGAGGGGCCACCTTTGACCTCCCACCTCTCACTCCTGGCTCTGTCCTTCACCTCGGAGGGAGGGGGCTGTTTGATTGGAGGATTTGAGGGGCTCTGACAACTGTCCATCTGTTAGCCTGAGCACTGCAGTGCACCCCCCACACACACACACACACTCTGGAAATTCACACTTAAATTCAATAATTTTTTTTTTTAAAACATAGTCCAGTCCATACAACTTCATTTCAATTTCGAAAGAAATACTGGACTATGTTTTAAAAAAAAAAAAATTGTGAATTTCCAGAGCGTGTTACTCCACACTCAGCAATCGACTCCTACGGACTTTCCCCTGAAGATGGCAGCAAAGATGGCAACATTTCCGGAAAGGTACTGGCTTGATGAAATTCATTCTGGACTCTCTATCCGACCACATAAAGACCTCGGGATACTTCGGTTTGGCTTTAGGGACCCTCTACTCACTACCACGTAAGTGTAATGTTGTTTGGAACTGTAGAAGAGGTATAAAAATAGCGTTTTGTAGCGGCGAAATGACATGCCCGCGTCACTTCCAGGCTAACGAGTTTTGACTAAAAACGGTAACATCGAACTTTCTCAAAACACATCCGAATGACATGCTTTGGATGTCAACTCAACGTATGTACTCCTAATCATCCGTAAATTGATCTAAAGTGCATTTTACTCTGGATAATTCCTTTAAATCTGAGCTGACATTGTGCGATTGTACAACATGATCATTCACACTACATGTTTCAATCATTCGTGATGGCTGCACTCTAACTGTGCATTCCTCCATTCACACTAAAAGACAACTGACAAAACTTTCTAACATGCCAGAAATCCAATCGGATCGGAACAGAGATGGAATGCTACATGATACCTTTTCTACTCAGGCATCATGAGCCTGCTTAAACTGCAGGACAATAGGATAGGAATTTGGCCTGAATTCTGGTCTGACTGAATTTGGGCTAAAGTCATGGCCTAATACACATCACGGCCACTCTTCTGGGAATGATGTCTTCTTATAGCCAACATTCAAAGAGTGGAGAGGATTGATATAATCTTTAAGGGCTAGCATGATTGATACAGCATCATGCTTGGCATGTCAAGGTCATGTCATAGGCTGACCCTCTTGGGAGTACTTCAGCAGATGCTCTATAACTCTTATGTAGTAGTTTAATTGCTTAGGAAAGGGAAATGTCTGACTCTTTACCAGAGGGAGTTGTAAAACCTCAGCAGTAAAAAAAAACAGGCCTTCTGCAAACAGTTAGTTACCGGTAGTTTGTCTATTTGGAATTAAATGTACCAGAATTTGGAAGTCAGAATGTACCAGGTAATACCTTGGTGTGTTGGCTGTTATAGAACATAATGGATGGTAATTTCTGAATATTTCAGTAATCTGATATAGAAAATGTAGAAAATAAATGGCTGAGAAATAAAATATTGTTTATTTTCTGAGATGAACTCCCACACATTGGCTGCTGTAGTCTCCTCTTCCTCTGTCCTCTGTGGTTTTCCCACGTAACCTCGGTGATGGACAAACACACCGTAACCTCGGTGATGGAGCATGCTTAGTGTGCTGGTCACACAGGGGCCTCTCCAGAGAGAGGTATGCCTGTGTGTGGTCACTGAGGCTTGGCTGGGCGCCCACCTGTCCAGTCCCTTTCCTGCTGATGGAAGCCACCCTCTGATTCTTGGCTCATTAAGAACAAAGTCTTCGATTGTAAGCCGTTACAGTTTTCATCAAATTCAGAGGTGCATTCAAATTCGGCAAACATTGGCAAACATTTGTGGCAGACATATTTTCTCTGAACAGTTAAAGGACCAGTATGTAGGAAATAATGGAAAATAAATTGTAACCATTCCAAAAATGATCACCATATGTCATCAGAGAGTAAGGAAACACGATGAATTGAACATTACTATAACCCGTAAAACCTGTGAAAAAAATGCGTTACAGGGCGGAATCTCTTGGAATTTTCGTTTATGTTTTGAACGATTTAATTCTAGAATAGCATATTAATAATGGGCTGGCACGTTCTCTTATTTGGTTGCCAAATTAGCAAAGGCCAACTGTCAATAGCTGTCAGTTGTAGTCATGAACAAGTAGTCTACGAGAGGAAGGCAAATTTCCAAAATTAAGAGAAACCAATTAAGTGGACATTGGAGGAGCTTCCTGAGATTGCGACATCTTGTCTGACGCACAGCTGGCCATATTTCTCCACGACAGGTAGCCTAGGCTAAACTTTATCTGCATCATTAACTTCAGCTAAATATGTTACGTTGGTTAAAGAGGTATTTTTTGTTTTCACTGTTTATGTGCACAGTCAATGTGTAGCTGGGTCATGGTTGGAGAAACGTTAAAGCAGCTGCAGGTCTACGTTAGCTAAGTCTGCATTACATCTGGCAACCCAGAAGAGGCTCGAGTCTAGGTAGTCTTGAGAACGTTCACCAGTGTTTTGATTTTGGCCTACAGAATGTTTGTAACAAACCTACAAATCGCTCCTTTAAATCTGAACGATTTGGTGTCAACATTCCATTGTAACGGTAATTGCATTGTTCTCTTCCTCAAGCTCATGTCCAGCTCCACTGTATGTTCGCAAAGAACTACAGAAATGAAAGTGTTTGTTTGCAAAGAAACCTGTTTGCAAACGTTCGCCTATGTATGCGAATTTGAACGCACCTCAGTCATAGCCCATTCTTCTGACCCTCCTCAAGCCGTTAGCCCAGTGTATTTGTTCAAATGAAATGAAGTGAAATAAATACAAACTCTATTTATGTTACCCTGGCTCTGTAAATGGAAAACAAACAATTTGGCACAAACACTACAGCTGTTCAGTACATTGCTTCAGGGGCATGCAAGTAAGGGGTGCATTTAGGCCGGCTTTACACGACAACGCTCCCGGGTGAAACCGACAAAATATTTTATCAGATGTGCCTTTCGTTTAGACGGCGACAGTGTTTTGGGGGCTTAAAAACGCGAAAAAATGAACCCACCTCCAGAGTGGAAATCGTAAAAAGACGCCCACCGCCGAAGTTCCCGCCTAAAGGGTTGAAAACGCAAAGTGTGCTCTGAGCTGCTCACGCTGGCTATCCTCGCGATAATGCGTTGACGCCATATCCATGTGCAGTACAGCCAAACAACAATAAACGTCGGATTATTTCCATCAGTCGGACATTCAAGTTGCCTTAACTGCTTATGATAGCTATTCAGGAGTCCTTTCAGTAACGGCATCGTGGCAAAGGCAGCTAGTACAGCTGTTGAACAATCTCCGTGGAAACTATAGAAGTTTCGTGCCGGAAAATCTCTTTTAATGCAGTAAATTGCTTAACGTTTCTCCTTAAAGGAGAATTCGATTGTGATATTGATAAATTGACCGAAAGGTGAACGATGTCTCATAGCCCATCTCGGGCTTGTCCCCTGCACTCCAAAGTTAGCCGATGCTACCAACAGCTTTTTCAATAGTGGTGCTTCGGCATCGGGCTAGCCATGCAAATAAATCTATTAATAAATTTATTAATAAATAAATTAATTCAGTGGAAATGCATGGATTCCAGTTTCTTCCAGTAGCAGCAACTGGAATCCATGCATTTCCCCTAAATTATTTTGGAATCTGATCCCTTTATCATACCTGTTCATTCTTACTGCTGTTCTAATTTATTGTGACTAAATTCAAGATGGCTGCAAACGCTAAACTTCGCGGAAGATACTGTCTGTATAAATCGCCTTGTAAGTAAACTACCAGTGCTTTTTCAAAGTTCTCAATGTCTCGTTTTTAAATGTCAGGGCCCTCGAAGTCTACCAATGAAGTGTGGAGATACATTGAGCCTCGTAAATGGGTGTAAAACAGTGATTTATTTGCATGGCTAGCCCGATGTCAAGCACCACTATTGAAAAAGCTGTTGGTAGCATCGGCTAACTAGCCAGATTTTGGAGTGCAGGGGACAAGCCGAGATGGGCTATGAGACATACGCTCACACTCGGTATCATGTTTCAATACACTTTAGGTCAATATCACACCGGAATTCTCCTTTAACTAAGGAAGCATTTTAAGGTATTCTGTGCAACACCCTTAAGTAAATCCCTTACCTAAGGAGAAATTAAGCCTTAAGGGTCATACTTAAGGGAAAAAACTTTAAAGGCCACACACCTTTAAAGTGTCCTTTATGACCAAACAATCAAAAGAACAAACAAACCAATGGACTGTAGGCTTCTTCTGTGGTCCCCTCTGTTCCTCTTCACCACTGCAGAGCCTCCATCAGCAGAGAGGGGTGAGGGCTGGTCCACCTCGCTCCATCTTCTCCCACGCACCCTGCCCTTCCTGTTTCAGCAGGAAGTGGCCGTCCAATCCCTCACTGTTAAGAGCACACTCAGTTAGACTCCCCCCTGCCATTTGTCAAGAGGCGTTGTGGGCGTGTCAGGGCTCATTGTTAGTTGAGTCAGGCCCCTTCATCCTGAAAATTGAAGCCGAAAACATTTTCTATCATGCCTTCAGGACACGGAGGCGTTAACATCCAGTGTGAAAGTGTTACTTAAGTATAAATACTCTTTTGATCCTGTGAGGGAAATTTGGTCTCTGCATTTATCCCAATCCCTGAATTAGTGAAACACACTCAGCACACAGTGAACACAGTGAGGTGAAGCACACACTAATCCCAGCGCAGTGAGCTGCCTGCAACAACAGCGGCGCTCGGGGAGCAGTGCGGGGTTAGGTGCCTTGCTCAAGGGCACTTCAGCCAAGCCTACTGGTCGGGGTTCAAACCGGCAACCCTCCGGTTCCAAGTCCGAAGCGCTAACCAGTAGGCCACAGCTGCCTCAGTGTGCTTAGCAACCAATTATGAGGAATAATCACTTCTTTCTTGTTTTGCGTTGTGCTTTTCAAAGGTTTTCATTGAGATTATGTGCCCAGAATCTCATCATAGTCACTGAATCTACAAAAATGCCTCAGAGTTATTTTAACAGGCGGTGCAGAGATGTGTCTAAAACTAGCTAACATAACTTGATAGAGGTCTACAGACTTGCCTTGTACCGTAATTTCCCAACTATTAGCCGAGGTTTCTACATTTATTTTGCTAAATTTACTTGCATGAAACACTTTCCTGCGGTTTATACACAATGCGGCTAATACACAGGAAATTACTGTAAACACCAAAATCAACTCAGGCAATGCTAGCTAAGTTAGCTATGTCATGTTGCCTTAAGACTGCTATTTGCTTGTGGTCCATGGGGCAAATGGTGTTATCATACAAAGTTATCCAGTTATCCAGACCCTTTGCAGTGTTTATGTGCTGCGAGTTTTTGTTGTTGCATGAGGAACAGGCTGTAATGCTGCTTTCAGAAATGCGCAGTCAGCAACATGACCCGGCACCCAGCCGTAAAGCATGCGCCGTGTAGCGCGATTAAAAGCCGAGGCAGCTAGCTGGAACACGTCAATAAATATCCTCAGCAGGAACGACCTGGACTATATCACCAGATGAAGAAGGTGTTGACAGGAGAGTAGATGAAATAAAACAAGCCATAGCTCGTGTCAGTTATGCTTTGAAAGGAGTTCAAAGCCTCTGAACTACTGAAGTCTCTCAATTATCCATCTCAGTGTGAAGAAGTCAATTTCCTATATTAGGTCTTCTGGAATTAGCTTTAGCTGAAAGTAATAATCAATGAAAATGTTTGGATGTTTACATAATGGCAATTTGAGAATCAGGTGCAGATGTGTGAATGTATGCATGCATTTATCTGCATGTGACTGAATGAGTGAATTATAATTTTGAATGAATTAATGAACATGTGTCTGTATTTGTGATGCTTGCTGTAGACGTTGTCTTTCCTCTCACCCATGCTATCCCATGATGCCTGTGCAGGTGGCGCGTGTGCAGACGCCGAGGAGCGACTGATGAACTGGCTCCTGGGCAAAGACCGCTACAACAAGCTGATCCGGCCGGCTGTCAACCGCACCGAGCGCGTCACCATCCTCCTCCAGGTGTCCCTGGCCCAGCTCATCAGCGTGGTGAGTGCCCTCTCAGAACCGCAGCTGACATCTGGGTTGAACCCGGCCCTGATGCGGTTCACTTCCGTCAGCTTTCACTCCAGAGCTATTAGGAGTGGACTGGAGTCCACCTGAGTTGTTCGATTGGGTTTGTTTAGTTCTGAACTCAGGTGTGCACTAAAGCACCGTAGTCGAGTCTTCCAGGAAGTGGGTGTATGGAGACTAAGGGACCACTGATGGTTCTAAATGTCCAGACCACTGGTAAATAAACCACTGGTAAATGTAAAAGTATTGATTAAACACACAATAAACACAATCTGCTAACAATCAAAATGCAAAAAAAAACTATCTTAAAAAATAATGATGACTAGACAGTAGCGTGGGTGTAAACAGTAAACTGGGTGTGCATCCATTAAAGCCTTGCTCATGAAGTGGGAGACAGTGAGAGACTATTGCCTAGTCACATTTAGATAAATTGTATCTTGAAAATGTATCTCAAATGTATCTAGCACCAATGCCTGCCTCCACAACAGCGTCCTTGCCTGTGCAGCCTGCATCAATTATGGCAACAACAAAATTAATAGAAAACAAAAGACTTCGGCATAGGTGTGTCAAAGATTTAATAAAATAACCTGAGGAAGGTCGAACGACCGAAACATTGCTTATTAAATTAACCTTTGAAACAATAACAATGTGCGGGAGTTCCTTAAGAACAGTGTTCATTCGCTATTTCAGCTACTCTTGGAGCGGGAGATAGAGACTATTGCCAAGTGTAAACAAAATAAAAAAAACTGCAAGTTCTGTATGAGTTGTTGAGAAAGGGGACCATGGTTTACAAACAAAAAACATTTAGCGTTCCAGGAGTCCAGTGGAGATGGGGAGACAGGGGGGCATCACTGAAGTTTAGAGCAGTGAAACATATCAAATGCCTTGGTTTTCAGAAGTGGCGTGTGTGAAGGGTCTGGCCTTGATGAGACCTACTGTGTGGCTTAGGTCTGCCTCCGCTCTGTCATGTGGCGCTTAGTCAAACCAGACACATTCTGGACAGAGATGGGCAGAGAGAGGAAAGGAAGCACATTAGACAGAGGACACACACTAAAGACAGAAACACACACTGCGCGCACACATACACACACACTTAAGCACTCTGAAAATACACCAAGCAGGGAGTCAGTCTATAAAAGAGCCCTTTCCTCTGGTGGATCTTTAGCAAGCATTAACAGCAGCTGCCACTGTCACGGGCCTCAGGACGGAAACCTTCCGCCTGCTCTGCGATACGACGGATGCCGTAAAGCTGCCGGGCCGGGACCGTGGCAGCTTTTGATTTACAAGACGCCGGCCACTATGTCTGTCACCGGCCGCCCTGGGGCCTGGGCCCAGATAGATCCTCACTTTATAGTCTCTCATTGTCTCCCGCTGCACAAGTGATTGAAATAGTCGTGTCCTATAAAAGCAGGGGAGCGCACCCAGGCTCCGGTTGATATACTCGCTCGGGTTGCGTTTCATTCACGGAGCGGTACGCAGGGGGTGGACGTACGGACGTGTGCAGTATGGATGCCTGCGCCCGTGCCACCCCAGTGTCTCTCTGTGACTCATTTCATTTGTGGTATATGGATTTAGCATTAGGGAGAGGAGGAGGAGGAGGGGGGGGGCGAGGACACCGAGAGACGGAACGCTCGTCGTGTTCTGGTAATGGTGTCATAGATCTAAACAGCATAGCGGGCCAAAGGGAAATACAATCACAGCTCCACACACATCAGTCTAACGGGACATGACACAGCTGTGTGTAAATGTCACACAGCTGCACCAGTATCAGCATGTGTGTGTGTGTGTGTGTGTGTGCATTCTGTGTGAGCGTGCAGTATGTATGTACATTTATTAAGTGTGCACAGTGTGTCTCTATAAACTGCTTGTATGCATCCTTGCATATTATAGTGTGTCTTTTTATGAGTGCTTTTATGATTGTAATTTGTGTATGAGTATGAAGTGTGTTCACTGAGAAGAGTGTGCACTGCATGTTAGAGGAAGTGCGCTTACGTTTATGTACATCATTGTTATATTTTATGGTTGCTTCGACTGCATGACTCTGTGTGTGTGTGTGTGTGTGTGTGTGTGTGTGTGTGTGTGTGTGTGTGTGTGTTTGTTTGTGTGTGTGTGTGTGATGGATATATAAACCATACTATGCATCTGTGTGTGAGTTTCACATCTACCCTCTCTGTCCACAGAATGAACGAGACCAGGTGATGACCACCAACGTGTGGCTAACTCAGGTGAGCATGAGGATGTCCCTCCCGCCTATTAAACAGGATTAGCACATTAACATCCAGGATAGGTGCCCCTCCTGCTGCCTCCCTGTTCTCGATTTAAATAAGGATGAAGTGGGTAATAAGGGATAATGTAGAGAGAGAGAGAGAGAAAGGGAGGGAGGGAGAGAGAGAGAGAGTTTATGGGACAGAGGAGAAAGAGAAGAGTCTGTCGGGTTGATGGAACTAGGAAGAGAGTGAGTCTATACGTAGTGCTTGCAAAACAGAGAAAGATCTATGATGTGGACAAGGAGGGAGAGAGAGAACAAGTTGGTGGAGAAACAGAGAGAGAGAGAGAGTAGTGTTGATGGAGCGGAGAAAGAGAGCGAGTCTGTGGTGCTGAGAGAGAGAGAGAGAAAAAGCGGAGAGACAGACAGAGAGATGTTGTTGAGAGTGATTTTCTGTGCAGAACTGGAATGATTACCGTCTGTCCTGGAACCCGGCGGAGTATGAGGGAATCGACAAGCTGCGGATCCCCTCCCGCCACATCTGGCTGCCTGACATCGTCCTGTACAACAAGTGGGTGTCATCCGTCATCCATCAGCTACACGATCCGCCTGTGATGCTCAACAGAGAATCGCAATTAACATTTGTAGTTATAATGCCAAGATGGAGGCGTTCAATATACTGGATTCCCAGTCTGCACATACATGCATGCTCATTGAGAATGCAAGGAACGTTATGTGTTTGATATGTTGTGATATATTTCAGTTTTTTCTAACTGAGTGAGAGTCTACTCTCAGTCGTTTTTTAGCTGAGTGACATCTCTCATTCATCTGGGTCTGTCACCAATAGTAACATAACATTTAACATTATCTGCATCATGTCTCATGTTTGCATCCCTCCCTTCTAACTCCCCAGCGCCGACGGCACCTACGAGGTGACCGTCTTCACCAACGCCATCGTGCTGTTCAACGGCAGCATCGCCTGGCTGCCTCCAGCCATCTACAAGAGCGCCTGCAAGATCGAGGTCAAGCACTTCCCCTTTGACCAGCAGAACTGCACGCTCAAGTTCCGCTCCTGGACCTACGACCACACCGAGATCGACCTGGTCCTAAAGTCCGAAGTGGCCAGCATGGACGACTTCACCCCCAGCGGGGAGTGGGACATCCTGGCCCTCCCTGGGAGGCGGACGGTCAACGCCAACGATCCCACCTACGTGGACCTCACCTACGATTTCCTCATCAAGCGCAAGCCGCTCTTCTACACCATCAACCTGATCATCCCCTGCATCCTCATCACGTCCCTGGCCATCCTGGTCTTCTACCTGCCGTCGGACTGTGGCGAGAAGATGACCCTGTGCATCTCTGTGTTGCTGGCCCTCACTGTGTTCCTCCTCCTGATCTCCAAGATCGTGCCGCCCACCTCGCTGGACGTGCCGCTGATCGGCAAGTACCTGATGTTCACCATGGTGCTGGTGACCTTCTCCATCATCACGAGCGTCTGCGTGCTCAACGTGCACCACCGCTCGCCCAGCACCCATACCATGCCCGCCTGGGTCAAGCTGGTCTTCCTGGTCAAGCTGCCCGCGCTGCTCTTCATGCGCCGGCCGCACAACAGCTCGGCGCGCCAGCGGCTGCGGCAGCAACGACGGGCCCGGGCCCAGCGCGGACTCCTGGGGCTGAGCTATGGGGCGCCCGCGCTACCCTCGATGCCCACCATCTCGGCCTCGTCTGCCGCCCTGCTCACCTCGGCCTTCTCCTCGCCGGGGCACTTCTTCAAGAGTGCCTCGTCCACCGCCGCCGCTGCCACTACCTTCGGCTTCGGCTCCCAGGGCGGCAGGAAGGGGGACCTGCGCTCGGACTTCCTGCCCAATGGGTACGCCTCGGCGCAGGACCTGAGGCAGAGAGCAGGGGGAGGAGGAGGAGGAGGAGGAGGAGGAGGAGGTGGCAGTGGGGGTGGTGGGATGGACTGGGGCTCTAACGTGGAGGGGCTGTGGACGGGGTGCGCTACGTAGCTGACCGCATGATGGGGGACGACGATGACCAGAGCGTGAGTAATCAAAGGCCGAAATGAGCTCTTGCAGCTCACTTAACAGTTATTGATTGATTGTCTTGCTTGCATGGCCTGTTTGTACAATGCACATAAATTATGCAATGTGGACATCTAAACAAACTGGTAAAAGCACTGACTAAGGGTTAGACCATCACAACAGATGTTTTAATTGTTTTTATGCTTGTTTGTTTTCTACACATTATTCTCTTTATATATGACGGCTCTAGTGTACAGTGCTTCTTTCCTTTAAACATGCCTGTGGTACTCTGAGTATAACCTCTACCTCACAATTCTGTTGCTGATGTTTACATTTCCCGTAACATACATACATGGTGTCAGCACATATGACATTGCATTTAAACATCTGAACGTGTTACCAACTAGACACACCTTACATCTTCAAATGAAAACTTGACACAGCAACATGTCAAATAACCATCTGACATCTTAAATAGGAAAGAGCAGCCTGCGTCCACTAAGCGATGGGTCTTGTCCTGTAAGTGCAGAGTGTTATGCTTTTGTGTCAGAGGAGTCACCTGTCTGTAGAGGAACGTGTCAGTAGACAACAGGGTCAGCATTCCTATAGGAAGTGTTTAGTGTGACGACTCACAGACCGAAGTGTTAGAGACTCTGTGAAACACCAGCGAAGCGACACAAATGCTCTACCATTGATTGTTTTCTGAAGTAGATCAATGGAGGAGGCTGTTTGAGAAATGGTTGCCCTCGCAGTAAGGACAGGGCAGATGAGAGAGCCGGAGGTTACGGGGTCAATAGGAACAGTGGCCATGTATAGCTAAGCAACTTTAACCCCATGCTGCTGAACTCATTAAAGGCAAACTATTTCTCATCCTCAGTCTGTCCTGTCCACTTCTTCCAGTTCTTTCATCTTCTCCATTTCATCTCTTTCTCTCTCTTTCTCTCTCTCTCTTTCTTTCTGTTGTTCATTTTCTATCTTTATCTTCTTTACCTCTTTCTCTTTGTCTTCTCCAGTGTTGGGGAAGTTACTTTTAAAAAGTAGTGTTTGCTCGTTACTCGTTACTTACTCAAAAAAGTAACCCGTTACTTTACTTAGTTACCCTCTATGGAAAGTAACTTTTTATGTTACTCGTTACTTTTACATTACTTTTATGTTGCTCGACTTTGGGCAGAACCCAATATCTGTTCCTAAATGTGTAGGCCTACATAAAGTTCTACTATGGAGGACATAACAGGTATCTCTTTTGTGCTATTTATTATAAAAAAAATGCCACAAACAGAGCACTTGACAAGAAAACATTGGGCTTATAGGCTTCAACACCACAACTAAAGCCCTATGAAACAATATCAAATAACATAGCCTCGATTCATCTTGGGCATATAGGTGAACACAAAATATATGAGGGCTTATTTTATAGCCTTATACTCTTTCATTAAACAGGCGCTCCTCCGAAATTTGGTGCAAAGCTAGTGCAAATCGGATCAATAGGCTGACAGTTGAGTTAACGGCAGTGGACAAAATCAGGGCACAGTGTAGGCTACAACTAACACTCACATTCCTCCCCTTAGTTTCAACGAGTTCGAAGAAATGTCCATCTCTCAGAAGTTAGCGTTGGCTGCGTCTCGCTTAATTGCCACCAGCCTCTGTCACGTACCATGTGGAGCTATGATTGCACTTCATGCTACCAGCCTCTGTCACGTAGGCTGCCGTGTGGAGCTCGTGCCTATTGCGCAAGCGCGCAGCTGAGAAAGCAGCGTCGCTGTCAAACCTGTCCCTAGGATAAGTAACTTTGCGCCGATATGAAAAAGGAACTACGTTACGTTACCAAATTTTCAGTAGTAGTGCGTTACACTACTTTTTACTCGAAAAAGTTGTTACGTTACTGTAACTCGTTACTTTGTAACGCGTTACACACAACACTGGTCCTCTCACTATTTATTTCGACAATTACAAACCCACCAGGACATACTTTACTTGAAGAGTTCCCCCGCAGACTATCTACAGATGCTCAGATGATCAACACACTATCTGTCGACACTTTCTTAACTACAATTTATGTTTAAGGTTAAGATTAGGGGTTTGGGGTTGGTTAAGCTTATGTTCAGTAACTGTTCAACATTTTTTGCATACAACTTGAGGCTTAAGAGTTACAGTGTGTTGAAATGATTTCAAACAGAAAACGTGGCTGGTGCAGCTCGGCTATTAGAGTGTTTTCTGTGATGCATCTGTATAAGTGGACAGACACAATGTCATGCATATGTCATGATGTAGCCTTGTTAGCTGTAGTGGCTATACTGTGATGTAGTCTTGTTAGCTGTAGTGGGTATACTGTGGTGTAGCCTTGTTAGCTGTAGTGGCTATACTGTGATGTAGTCTTGTTAGCTGTAGTGGGTATACTGTGATGTAGCCTTGTTAGCTGTAGTGGCTATACTGTGATGTAGTCTTGTTAGCTGTAGTGGGTATACTGTGATGTAGCCTTGTTAGCTGTAGTGGCTATACTGTGATGTAGTCTTGTTAGCTGTAGTGGGTATACTGTGATGTAGTTTTGATAGCTGTAGTGGGTATACTGTGATCAACCCCAAATGTTAATACGTATCCTTGCCTATTTTTAATGGGTATACTGAGATGCTGATGCTTTTTAAGTGGGTATACTGTGTAGTCCTGCGTATCACTTAGACTACACCACTGCATATGTATAATTATTATGTGTGCTATTCCCAAGCCACAGCGCGCTTACTCTGCTGTCCTCCCCTCCTCTCCTGCAGGTGATCGAGGACTGGAAGTACGTGGCCATGGTAGTGGACCGGCTCTTCCTGTGGATCTTTGTGATCGTGTGTGTGTCAGGGACGCTGGGTCTCTTCCTTCAGCCCCTCTTCCAGAGCCACATCGTGCCGCTGCCACACACAGAGTCCGCTGGCAGGAACGGCATCTGACGTGACTCGTGTGTGTGATCTACGTGACAGGTGTGACTGATGTGTCTGTTTATGTGACGGAGGTGACAAATGCGATGGAGGTGAAAGAGTGATGGACATTACAGGACGGATGGAGGGAGACTCATTCACCACAAGACTGAGGACATCAGTATTCAGCAGTGCTCAGCTCTGAGGGTGAGGAAGAGGATGAGGAAGAGCCATGTCTCACCTTCCAATCACATGCTGTTGCTGAAGGGCATCCAAGCACCAAATAATTAATTGCAAGTCCACACGCTTTCTCTATAAAAAAAAATGTGCACACAGCCTAACAATTTAGCTAGAATCAGATCACTAGATGTCAGATAGACACCTTTCACTGTGAAAGAAGAAAAGAGACTCATAAATAAGGTGACCAGACATACTCTTTGTTTTTTGTTTGTTTTTCTAAACTGTTTGTTTCACAAGGCCTGTAGTACCACCCAGTCGCTATGTAACTAAATCCCACTTTTTACAGTTGTTAGACAAAGAATCTTACCGCCATGACGTAAAACACACAGAGCCATTTAAACCGTGTGTGGACCAGTGGTGTGCTGGCTTTACTCTTCCTATCAACCCAGTCCAAATTCTTGTCCTAGTGCTCAAGGGGGAAAGGAGAGAAGTGTCTTGTTCGGAAGGAGTGCTTTACAGGGATGAATGGAAGCCTCATAAACTGACCTCATCATCACAAATTGACATTTATTTCCTGCTATTAACTTTGTTAACCTTGGTTGCTTCTGTAAGTTACCATTTTTACTTGCTCTCTGTAAGTCTGTGATTTTTATTATTTCATTAAAAATTATATAAAATGCACCATTGATCCATGAGGATTATTTTCTTCTATAAAACCTCTGAGAAGAATTGGTTTGAAAATTAATTTATGGTTCAATTCCATTTCAATTTGCTAGGCCTAACTGGACAATGTGTTCATTACAGTGACATTGTGAGTGTATTCAACAGTTTACATTTTTTGGCAAGAAGAAGAGTTTGACAGACCTGACAGTGAACCTCTCTTTCTCTCTCTCTCTCTCTCTCTCTCTCTCTCTCTCTCTCTCTCTCTCTCTTTCTCTCTCTCTTTCTGCACTCTTTCTCTCGCTCTCTCTCTGAGTTTGTTGTACACCTCATGCCATCTACTGGACATGCGTATTCTGTGAATCCTATTCTATGTGCTGTCTACCACACACACACACACACACACACACACACACAGCATGAGAGAGAGGGAGACAGATCTGGTCAGGTATTGTCCAAGGTCATAAAAATATTTGTACCCTCATGCAAACACAAAAATCCATCCAGTGCATGTTACACAGACACACACACACACACATACACACACACACACACACACATACACAAGTATGCATACATGCACATACACACACATACAGACAGACATACACACACACTTGTACACACAAACTGACATGTAAACACACACACACACACACACACATGCAAGCACACACAATGATACACACACACATTCTCTCTTTTTGTTCCTCAAATTACCTTTCCTTAAAGAGTGCTGAGTTCGCTGGGCTATTCTGCCGACTGCAGAGGTTCCTTTGTGAGCTGCGTATTGAAATCATTAGAGATTGCCTCCTTCATCTCTGCCAGCTGCTTGCTCTTCCAACACACCTCCATTTACAGCCCGGCTGCCAAATGCAGCGACAACTTTTTCATTGATTTACCCCCTTCTTGATGACCGTTGATTAATCAGGCTTTTAAGACATCCGCACATAAGAGGGGAGGTCCGCTGGCGATGTTGCTCTACACACATCCATAAACGTGCCTTCCTCAATCATTCTACACACATAATTGTGATTAAGGTGAGTGATTAAGGGCCTTTGGTGTGGACTAGAGGGGGTTAGTAATCTAGAACCTTTGGTGTGGACTAGAGAGGGGGGTTAATAATCTAGAACCTTTGGTGTGGACTAGAGAGGGGAAGGGGGGCTAGTAATCAAGGGTCTTTGGTGTGGACTAGAGAGGGGGGCTAGTATTTAAGGGGCTGAATGGGCAAGCAGACAAATAGCCTCCTGACCCCATGCCAGGTCACTGTTTGCTTTGCAGTAAAGCAGAGGCTTCCAACAGCATCCAAAAAGAAGTCCAGTGTTTGTGTGTTTATGTTTTATTTTTCATATCAGGTGCAATTTAGGTGTTCTTGAACATACTGCCCTGTTATGTCCTCATATCACAATAAACTGCAAGGGATTGGACTCTAGCCCTCGTTCAGAGCCAAGGTACTTTCCGATGCCCCACAAAAATGATGTATGTACCCTTAATGATAGCCAGAATGTCTTATGTGCTGAGTCTAAGAGTAGGCTTGATATGTGATCTTTGTTTAATGCTGATGGCTTTGTTTTGGATAAAGCTCAGCTCACACTTGAGCGGTAAAGTATTTACCTAATTAACAAGTTTTATCTTAAACAATGAATAAGAGTGTTGTCTTACAAGGAGGCTGGGACAACAACAAGTATCCAACAGAAATATTTCTAACAGCTGTTTTCAGTCCCATGAAACGTTGCCAAGAAATATCCAAACATAAATAATATCACTTTAATGATCACAGAGTAAGTTGTGTACACATCATGCGGCTTTTGGTTTTGGAGTGCATTAACACAACCCCTTTTGAAGTCTCAGGAGTCCTCAGGTACTCTATGTTTGTTAAGTATTATAAATAATTTGCCTAAATTGCCTTCACTTTACATTCTATACTATGAATTATAGCCTACAGTACCTTATACTTCATATGCTGACATACACAATTTTGTTGTGCTATCTGTAGAGTTATCCCGCCATAATGTGTTCTTAGTATATAGAATACATATTAAAGATACTTGCAATTTTCCTGTGCATCATTATTATGCTACAGCACTATTTTCATGTTGATACACTGATGCCCAAGAAGCATCAGTTTGCTGTCACATCGGGTTCTGAGGTTCAGATCGGTGTATTAAAAGCATATTGGTTCATTCAGAAATCACAACCTGGTGTTTTTAATAATGAAAGTGATGAGTGATGTAGTGGGCAGGCCCCTCCTCATGCAGTGCTTGTGTGTGTGCTTATGTATGTGTGTGTGTGTGTGTGTGTGTGTGTGTGTGTAGGAGTGGTAATTATGTGGGTGTATGCTTGAGGGGAGAATAAAAGACCCCAGACAGGAGGCATAACCACATCAGTCCACACTAACACTCTGACCCAAACAGGATTTGAATAAAGGAGTCACAACACTTTAAGTATAAGTATATACTCATTTGATCCTGTGAGTGAAATTAGGTCTCTGCTATTTATCCAAATCCATGAGTTAATGAAACACACTAAGCACACTGTTAGGAGGAGCACACACTAATCCCGGCGGAGTGAGCTGCCTGCTACAACAGCGGCGATCGGGGAGCAGTGAGGGGTTAGGTGCCTTGCTCAAGGGCACTTCAGCCGTTGTCGGGGTTCGAACAGGCAACCCTACGTCTAACCAGTACGGCTGCCCCTTCCACTTTACCACAAACACTCTGTAAGGGGTAGGCCAGGGGTTGATTGTGTTTAATTAGCTACTCTTCAAGCAATCTTAAGGAATAGTCTGAAAACAGATATCACTCAGCTAGGGAGTTCCATGGCACACGGATGGTTTGCTGTAAGTGATCTGACCACTGGTCATCCTGAGCGCGGTGGATGGGAGGCAAGTCCGTTGTCCATGGTACTGAAGCCATATATCACGCCCCGTGTAGTAACACTCGACGAACAATTATGTTCTTGAAAAACCCAACCAGCAAACAACCAAAGACCTACGTAGTTTACTAAATGATCAGGCTGCAATATTCCAAATAATTAAGTAGGCTAGGCAAATTATAGTGTTTTGATGGGCTTGCAATCAGTTTCCGATAGTGTTCCTCGTAGGCTAGAAATCACCCTCTAAGGTGAGAATAAAGAGATTGACTGATCTCATGACACGTATTACTTCAGAAGACTTTCGATAAAATGCAGCACTCAAATATTCATCCAATTATCCTTACGGTAAAAGGAAAGCACCCCAAGCGCAGCTAGAGTTATGTCTCCATCGTCCGCCCTCTCCACCCCCTGGCTTAGTGCTTGACTATGCTCTCTCTCTCTCCCTCTCTCTCTCTCTCTCTTCCTTCCCTCGAATCCTCTCTTCTCTCTCTCCAGTGCACTCTCCCTCTCTCACTTCCTCTCCACCCTCCTCTCTCTTTCTTCCCTCCGTTCGAAATGTTGGCCGACGACCACAGTCCACCTATCGGTGCGCCGTCACCATTCTCTCTGTCTTTTGGCTCACCTTCCTCTCGCGGCGGATCGAGATTCATTGCACAGGATTCTTCAGAACTGCGAGATGGATGTCCGAATAGTCCTGATATTCCCAGTCTGTGTGTTTCTCTTCAATCTATTTGCGGGTGAGTCTTCTGTTGGTCGTCTTCTGCTATATTTCATACAAAGTGAGTGCCGGTCATGATTCCTTGGTGATACTTGTTGCTGTCGGTCGGATTAGTTCGAAAATTAAACGCACAAGTGTTGTTGCGAAGGACGCCGCAATAATAGCCTAATTAGTTACAGATAACTGGTTCAAACCTTTTTTTAGACAAGCCTAGCATATAACTGTTAAGTCTGTTAGGATAAGTTTAATATTTGTGGTGGATATATCACAAGTAGTCTAAGTTATTATAACACCCATTTTTGATTGAATAAAGTTGTAGCTACAGTTTCGGTTTTCCGATGGCATTAAAATATTTCCCCAATTACCTTTGAACAAATTGTATTGTAGGTTGAAATATAGGGCTTTGATATGACATTGGGCTGTTTGTTTCTTAGAGCTAGAGCTTAAATATTTACATTCTATCTTTGGGATATCCGTCACATCATTGCATCTCCGTTTTAACCAAATCGATAACCAACATGCCAGATGCCTCGATGACAGACGCAATCTTCTCGTGATGAATATTTTGTTGACACTATGAAATCGATTTAATTTTTCACCATAGCAAATTGATGTTGTTTTCAGGCTGAGAAGAGTAATAACAAACATCTGTCCCTTGTCATATAACTGTTCTTCAGCACTAAATCGGAAGGAAAGTTTATATTTACTGTAAACAGACCACTCAACCCCCTGAATAATTTCCATTACAGCAGTGAGCCACTGCAATCCCCTGTCTGTTTGAATAGGGATATGTTTCAAAGAATGTCCAGTAGTAGGACAGAGACAGCCATCATTCTCCTCCCTAGGTTCAACTGTGTTCTCTCCTGTTGTTCTGCGTTAAGGTGGAACCTGCTCAGAGGCAGAACACAAGCTGTTCTCTGTGATCTTCTCAAACTACAACCAGTACATACGGCCGGTGGAGAATGTGTCAGACCCAGTTGTTGTACAGTTCGAGGTGTCCATGTCACAGCTGGTGAAAGTGGTAAGTTTTGCATTTGGTCAGTGCATTGTGTGTGTGTGTGTGTGTGTGTGTGTGTGTGTGTGTGTGTGTGTGTTTGTGTATATGTGTTTGTGTGTGTGTTTGTATGTGTCTGTGCATGCTTGTGTGTGTGTGTTTGTATGTGTGTGTGTGTGTGTGTGTGTGTGTGTGTGTGTGTGTGTGTGTGTGTGTGTTTAACCATGACCTGGGTGGGTGGGCTGTTACGCCCAGCTCTTTTATGTTTGTCCCCACCTTAAAAATGATAAATCACTGCCATCCAAGACATTGGATGGTATATCACAACGCACAACAACTGTGCTAGAGAGAAATTGATAAAGAGAGAGAGAGAGAGAGAGAGAGAGAGAGAGAGATGATGGGAGGAGAGGGAGAGGTATATTGTACAGGGGGAGAGAGAGATTAGTGAGGAAAAGAGGAACGAGAGGGAGATAGAAGATGGAGAGAGAGGGGGAAAGAGGAGGGAGCTGCAGCGGAAGTGATAGGCAGAAAGAGAAACAGGGAGAGAGAGGGAGAGCCATGGCAGAGGGGAACAAATCATTTTGTGGCTTCACAGCATGGAGCTGAATCCTTACTCTGCAACTCCCTTCCATTCATCTAAATGAATATGTATTGATGTATTGATTGACTGCAATCAAGAGCCCCTTCCTGCTTAGCTGCCTTGTCCCCCTCAACTGGAATGTGTGTGTGTGTGTGTGTGTGTGTGTGTGTGTGTGTGTGTGTGTGTGTGTGTGTGTGTGTGTGTGTGTGTGTGTTGGGTTGTGTATGTATTTGTGTTCTTGTCTGTATAAATCTCCATAGGAGGTTTGTGTGTGTGTGTGTGTGTGTGTATGTGAATGTGTGCGTGTGTGTTTATGCCGGAATGTTTTTGTGTGTCTGTGTTCGAGCACTGAGCTTCTCTCTGAGGATTGTCCTCTCTCTCTCTCTCTCTCTCTCCCTCTCTTTCTCTCTCTCTCTCTCTCTTCTCTCTCTCTCGCTCTTTCTTTGTCTCTCTCTCCCTCTCTCTCTCAATTTAATTCAATTCAATTCAATTCAATTCAATTAAATTCAATTCAATTCAATTCAATTCAATTCAAAGGTTCAATGGTGCTGTATTGGCATGACAAAAAGGGCATTTGCATTGCCAAAGCAGTCCTACATAACAGTAGCCTGACGTAGTCATACTCAATTCTAGTCAGAATATGAGTCTGATACTGCTCCATTGGGACATAATTATGGGGCGTGTTTCAATCGATACAGGGGGGGGGGGTGCCTCTGCACTCAATTGGATAGATCTAACCAATCAGAGCAACGAAATAGCTTACCGTGAGGTGTAGGAAGAAAACACATGAACCATCCTTCTTCTCCACAAATGCCTTAACATTGTTTTCTGGTCTTTTGTAAAAGTCAGTGCCGTCAATAACTCTTAGCCTATAACACTCATTAGCGAAATCTAAGAGATAGGTAGTAGGGTAGGCTATTAGGAAAAAACTGATAGCCTATATCCCCTCCGTTTTTAAAAATAATTCTGTTGAACACCGATATGCTACAAACATGTTAAACAGCTGGGAAAGGCTGTTGCAAATCCCTCGAACAGGTGGTCAATCAGAAATTTCAAACGAACGAGGGAACATGTCGCAATGCAACAGCGCTGTTTTCCCTTGATGAAAGTGAAACCACAAGTTTTCCCACATCTCAACTTTGGCCAAAGTTTTCAGAAATAATCGTTTTCTGTGATAAAACCTCATTAAATAATATGCATTTTCCATATGGGGTCTTAAAAGCCATGTATCCTTCTAGCTACAGAGTTTTTGTTTCAAACATAAGCCAAATC
>NC_063209.1:13911111-13988611 GCF_017589495.1 Alosa alosa | reverse complement strand
ACCCATTGCAGTGGCTTCTTCAGTGAATGCAGTTGTGTTTTTAGTTGAAGAAATTGTAGAATATATGGAACCTTGAAACCTGAAAATGAGCAAAGCTAAAATCTAAGCTAAGTCACCTGTGGAGGCTTACAAATAACCTTTCTAATAAAGATATAATCTTTCAGAACTCAGGAATCTTTTTAACATTCAGTTTGACATTAGCTCTAGTTTGGTAGAGTAATATTGCAGTCTGGCAGCAGATACTGATATGTATTACACCATGCCTTAAATGAAAATGTACTACTCACAAACACACTACTTTTACGTAAGTAATTTCTTGCTTTTAGTGTAATGGTGTTGGTTTGTAGGTGCTGCAAGGAAGACTGTGTGGTTGCAGAACGATGCCATGAAAGAGGCACTGCTTGATCATAAAATAACTCTAAAAAGAAACTAGTAAAGACCCTGCATTGACCATTGTGAAAGGGCCATACACTTACAAACTGCCCTGCTGAAAAAAAACAGCCAGCCAGACCAGACCAGCTTAAGGTGGTTTACTGGTTGACCAGCTTGTTTGACCACCCTATGATGGTTGACCAGCTAGACCTTCAGCTGGTTTACGCAGCGTACAATGGTAATTCAGCTGATTTTGCTTGTAGTACCACCTCAAGCTGGTTATTTTAGCTGGTGTTGCTGGTCTTACATTGCTGGTTTAACTGACCATGCCAGCTTATTTTGGTCATTCTAGCAAACCAGCATGACAATCTTACACCAACAATGTCAAGCTTGGCAGGCTGGTCACCAGCATGACCATCTTACACCAGCTGTATCCCACATAATAGGCTGGTCACACCAGCATGACCAGCTTCCTCAGATGGTCACGCCTGCATGACAACCTGGTGGCCCAACCAGCTACACCAGCAAGAGCTGGAAGAACCAGCTAAAACCAGCTAACAGCATAAACTGTTTTTTTCAGCAGGGTATATACACTTGCACTAATGAGAAGGGGTGAACTGTTGTAACACACTGGCTCGGAGTATGTACATTCAGGGGAGACCAACGCAGTGTTGAAATAATAATAAATGAATTTATTAAAGAAAGTTAAACATAAACTAATATTTCGGAATAACGATAAGGATGAGGTGCAAAACAGTGTAGTGTTAGTTACGCAAAAGTGAAGTGTAAGTCAGTACAGAGAAGAAGGTAACGCAACAAAATGAATGCTAAGCCGGGAGGAGGAGAACCGCCCCGGAGTGCAGACTGAGCCGATCTTAAATATCACTCCCAATCAGGCACACCTGGGCACACAGGGGAAACAAGCACCCAGGCACGTCAGTGCCAATGGGCGGATTTAGGACACAGCGGCCTGGGCCGTAACACTGTAAACCAGTTACTCATGGTTGACGTCACATATGCTATACAGATTGACGAGCCACCCGGGGTAAGGAAAGTGTTTATTTGTAGAGAATCAAATGGATCGTCATGCTGAGAAAATTACCATCTGCACATAGAGGGTTTGATGTAGCCGTAGCCATAACAGACCAGTTCCCCACTGTGCACCGAGTATTACTGAGAGAGGAGCCATTTCTGTAATGAACGCCTGACAGGCTCTGGATTCCATTTGCATCTGAATACATTTCCAGCATCTTTTCAGCCTGTTAAAACAAGTGCTGGGTTGATGTTTGAAAGGAAAAGAGGAAGAAGTGGTGACAGACACCTCTCCTTCTAGACAACCCGTACTGTCTGAAACAGTGCAAATCCGGTGCTAATTCCACTTGATTGCGTGTATGGACAGTTGAGATGGGATAGACAGATTAATAGTTATACATCATCCTCAACACCAACCAAAAGTGACACTGTATATATTTGTTTGTCATTAGACAATAAAATAGGGGGACAGGTTAACCACATTTCATCAACTCAAACTCATGACACAGCATTTTTGTTATGCCTTTATACAAATTATGAAAACCATAACACTGTAAAAAAAGATATTTAACCTAACCAAGTCATGTCAAACTTGTAGTGTCAACGAATTAAACAAATAAAACACACATTCACATATCTCAGTCACAACAACAGCAGTACTTGACTAGGTTCTGTTTAATACTCAAATCTTTTTGTTTTGCAATCTAAACCTATGGCATGGCATCATTTGATCTGTCCTTACAGAAGAATAGAAAAACCATAAACTCAAACCCACAAGGAAGAAGGGGGACAGGACATGTCTAATCAAGTCAAACCTTGATTTGAGATGACATGGCATTTTTTGTTCTTTAATCACAGGACAACAGAACTGCTGGTTTTCCATAACACATATATCTGGTCAACAGTAGGTTTCCCATCAGGGCCATTTGGCTATTGTCTCAAACTACAGGGCTGTGTGTGTGTGGGGGGGGCGGTGTTTGTGTGTGTGTGTGGGGGCGGGGTTTGTCCCTACAGGGCTATGTGTGTGATGCGGCTGGGTTTTTTTTATGGTCGTCTCAGGACCAGGCCACTGCGCCCTCCCCATCACAGAGGTCCAGGTCCAGGGTCAGCCCTGCACATAAACGCTCCCATAAAAACGCCACCAGATGGCCCATCTTCAGATTAAAGTATGGACTCGGTGGAAGCCTAAATGGCCACACGTTCGTTAAAACAATGATGGTCAAATATTTGTCTCTGGCACTGCGTGGCTGTTTCAGGGCATAAACCCTCCGTCGGATTCGGTTATGTGTAGTAATGTGACTGGCCAAGTGCTGTGTGATGTGAAATGAAAATGATATAAGACTCGAAGGGTTTCCTTTTGCTTGTCCTCACTCTGAGAGGTAATAGCACTGCACTTGGTTTAATCAAGACTTGAACAGAAATGAAAACAGAAGAGGCAGGGGGGGGGGGGAGAGAGAGAGAGAGAGAGAGAGAGAGCTTTTAAGATATGAAGGAGGGGTGTGAATTAAAATGCGAGGGAGAGGGGAGAGGAGGGGCGTAGCGCGCACCCTGTAGACAGGCTCCTGAAGCGAGCAGCGGTCCTTGGCGGTGGATGCCTGGAGGACACTGTGTCCCCACTGCTCTCTTCACTGGCTTATCCCCTCTTCAATGACACAGTCTAGCCGGACTGTCAGCCTTCAAGGATGCTGAAGAGTGTGTGTGTGTGTGTGTGTGTGTGTGTGTGTGTGTGTGTGTGTGTGATATGTGTGAAAGAGAGTCTGTGAATGTATGTATGTGTATGTGTGTGTGTGTGTGAGAGAGTGTTAGTGTGTGTGTGTGTTTGTGTGTGTGTGTGTGTGTGTGTGTGTAGGCGGTCAGAGAGGGCACAGCTGGGAGAGGCAGCTGAATGAAAATGTGATCAGTACCGTCCGTCTCACAGTCACTTAAAGTCTCCTTTCCCCAGCATGCCAAGGAAAAACAACTCAGGTGTATGTTTGAGAGGGGTGTGTGTAAGTGTGTGTGTGCGGCTTATACAAAAAAGAGAACTATTCTTCAATTGAGAGAAACCGAGTCAGATAGGAAGTACTGTAGGTGTGTGTGAGAGAGAGAAAATGTGTACATACAGTATATGTAATACAGAACATCATTCATTCAATCAATCAATCAATCAATCAATCAATCAAAAATGTATTTAGATAGTGCCTTTTGTGCAGTAGGTGCTTAACAATACAAAACCACACCGATACAAAAAGACAAGAAAGATAAAATAATAAAAATAATAACAATCAAATCAAATTAAGTAAAATTAATAAATATGTAAAATGGTAAAGTAAAAATGTATATAAGAATTGATTTAAAGCTATTACAAAATAATATACACAAATAAATATATAAAAAAATGCACAAAGACAATCATTAAATCTAAAATAATGAAAATAGATATAAAATGTTAAAAACTACGCAGTAAAGAAGAACATTTCATTTCGCTTATTTATTTATAAGAACACACATTAATGAACATATCTGTAAATGTGCCAGTCTGAAACTTGAAACTTGAGTGTTACCCAGCCGGCTAATTTTCAACTGCAGTCCTTTGGAAGATGTTGTAATAACCATCAATTAACTTTGTACTTTTGTTAACAATTGTTTTTAAAAAGTTAGTAATAAAATATCATCTTTGCTATCTTGCCAATTCCTAACTGAACTAACTTATCAAGATTACTGTGATACTCACTGTAGCATCGATCCTGTCTCACTGCAGATCTGGAAGGACTACAAACTGAAATGGAACCCCAAAGAGTTTGGCGGTGTTGAGTTCATCCGGGTGCCGTCCAACCGAATCTGGAAGCCAGACATCGTGCTGTACAACAAGTGAGTTCACTACTCTGACCACAGGGCCAGCCCCTCTGGAAAGCTGGACTAATTTCGTCAGAGACTGTACTGGGAGACTGAGAAAAAGCTTCTATTCACAGTCTATCTGCATCTTGAATGAGGGCTGAACCTGGAGCACATGACATGATGACAAAACCTCAATGCACTTAGTCATGCACATCAGCATCACATTAAGCATACTTATTTGACATTCATGCATACTTATTTATCACACTAGCAGGGAAACTATACCAGGTCCGCAACTGAAGTGCTCTGTACACGTTAGTGTAGACATAGTTTTAAAAGACTGGTCTAATTTGTTTTATTGTACATGCCACTATCCCGTCTAGTGTAGCCAGTTCCATTGATTATAGTGGAAGCTAATTGTTGCAGCAGGCGCTATGCAGACAGATCGCTTCAGTTACGTGCTCGGTGTGCCTCCCTGTAAGACTTAATAAATCTTGGCAGCCACAGTTGGGATGGTGGGTCTCACAGGGGCTGTAAAAGCCTAACTTAATTGTGTGTGTGTGTGTGTGTGTGTTTGTGTGGTTGGGTGGGTGTGTGCATTCATGTGCAAATGCACGTGTGTTTACACATGTTCGCATTGTTTATGATGGGCCCACTTTGGTGGAAATCGTTCTGTGATGGAAATGCAGCCAGTGTTTAACAGTGCAAATCAAACAGTATGTGAAATTGTGCTGCAGTCTATTATTCTATTCATTGGCCATGTTGATTGTGCTGAAAATGGATTTGAATACAATCAGTCTAACTGCTATGGGCATCTCTCTATTCACATTCCTCTCTGCACCTGGTCCTCCCTGTGTCTGGGAGACAAACAGGCAGGAATGGAATTGCACATTACACATTTCAGAATGAATATTCAAAGGTCTTCACATAAACGTTTGCAGATGTTAAACATTTTTAAAACACTAACTCCCTTTAATAACATTAATTTGCCTGCATGTGGTAGTAATTAAACCTTATTAATTTGAAAAATGTTGTTAATTTGTTAATGCAGGCCATTCCACTGTATTCATTGTTTACATGAGACTGTGTTTATTTTCTCTTCCTGTTACTTATAGTGCTGTTGGGGACTTCCAGGTGGATGACAAAACCAAAGCTCTGCTGCGCTACAACGGAGAGGTCACCTGGATCCCTCCTGCCATTTTCAAGAGCTCATGCAAGATCGACGTCACCTACTTCCCCTTCGACTACCAGAACTGCACCATGAAGTTCGGCTCGTGGACCTACGACAAAGCAAAGATCGACCTGGTCCTGATCGGCACAACAATTAACCTGCGGGACTTTTGGGAGAGCGGCGAGTGGGTGATCATCGACGCGCCGGGCTACAAGCACGACATCAAGTACAACTGCTGCGAAGGAGATCTACACGGACATCACGTACTCGCTGTACATCCGTCGGCTGCCGCTCTTCTATACCATCAACATGATCATCCCGTGCCTTCTCATCTCCTTCCTCACCGTGCTGGTCTTCTACCTGCCGTCCGACTGCGGCGAGAAGGTCACGCTCTGCATCTCCGTGCTTCTCTCGCTAACCGTCTTCCTGCTGGTCATCACCGAGACCATCCCGTCCACGTCACTAGTCATCCCGCTCATCGGCGAGTACCTGCTCTTCACCATGATCTTCGTCACGCTCTCCATCGTCATCACCGTCTTCGTGCTCAACGTTCACTACCGCACGCCCAAGACGCACACCATGCCGCAGTGGGTGCGCGGCGTCTTCCTGGGCGTGCTGCCGCGCGTCATGTTCATGACCCGGCCAGAGCGCAACCCGCAGCGCTTCAGCAGCCAGCAAGGTCACTTCCTGCCGCCCGCCCCTCTCCCGCCCCCACCTTACCCTTGCACCCTGCACTCCTCATCCGCCTCCTCCTCCGCCGCCTCCTCCACCCTCAATCCCTCCTTTCTCCAGCATCAACAACAACAACAACAACAACAACAACAGCAGCAGCAGCTGAAGCAGATGACCCTGCCGGCCAGCCTGCCCCCACGGCAACGCCTCTTCCTGAACACGGAGCTGTCCACGCTGCATGGGCCCGGCGGAGGCAGCCTCTCCCTCAACGCCGACTCCGCCACGCTCCTGTGCCGCGAGGGACGCTGCGGCTGCAGTTGCTGCTGGCAACAGAGATCCAGTAATCTGCCAGCCAATGGAAGAGGGGGCGCCGCCGGAGGAGTGGGCCAGGGCAGCCTGGGTACGGTCAGCGGAGGCCTCGGTTTGGGCGTTGGGGCCAGGGCGGCGGTGGCAGGAAGCCCCTGCTCGAGTTCAGAGTCGCTGGATGTCGGGGTTCTGACCCTGTCAACCCTCTCGCCCGAGGTCAGGGAGGCCATTGAGAGTGTGAAGTATATCGCCGAGAACATGAGGCTTCAGAACGAGGCCAAGGAGGTGCGTGGAGATGGACGGACAAAACGTGTGCTGTCATTGTGTGGGATGTGTTGGATGTGGTGTTGGATGAACAGTCATTGTGTGGGATGTGTAGGATGTGGTGTTGGATGTGGTGCCATTGTGTGGGATGTGTTGGATGTGGTGTTGGATGAACAGTCATTGTGTGGGATGTGTTGGATGTGGTGTTGGATGTGGTGTCATTGTGTGGGATGTGGTGTTGGATGTGGTGTCATTGTGTGGGATGTGGTGTTGGATGTGGTGTCGTTGGGTGGGATGTGTTGGATGTGGTGTCGTTGTATGGGATGTGTTGGAAGTGGTGTCGTTGTGAGGGATGTGTTGGATGTAGTGTCGTTGTGTGGGATGTGTTGGATGTGGTGTCATTGTGTGGGATGTGTTGGGTGTGGTGTTGGATGTGATGTCGTTGTGTGGGATGTGTTGAATGGGGTGTTGGGTGTGGTGTTGTTGTGTTGGGATGTTGTTTTGTTGGATGTGTGGGATGTGGTGTTGTTGTGTTGGATGTGTGGGATGACTGTTTTCCGGCTGTGAATTGGTGTCAAATTCATACATAGTGAATGGCACACACTGAGTCATAACTGTGTTATTCTCTATCCAAGGTTGCCTTTTCACACAGCATCTCACTAAGGATTTTCTGTCCCTTGTGTTCTCACCCTCTCTCTCCCATTCTCTTTCCATTTTTCTTTTTTCTTTGCCATCCTCTCTTTCTCTCTCTCTCCATCTCTCAAATTCTCCCTGCCTCTTATTCTACCTCTCCCTCTTTCTTCTACTTTCTCTCTTTTCTTCTGTCTGTCTTATTCTCTCTCTCTCTCTATCTCTCTCTATCTGCCACAGGTTCAGGACGACTGGAAGTACGTTGCCATGGTGATTGACAGGATATTCCTGTGGGTGTTCATCCTGGTGTGCATTCTGGGAACGGCAGGTCTCTTCCTCCAGCCCCTGCTCCTTGGGGATGACATTGGACCACCCTGACCAGATCACACCAGACCAGACCTGATGCTTTCTCTCTCTCTCTCTCTCTCTACATCCGAGCCAAAGCCATACGCTTGCACTGCTTTACGGAGCACAGGCCAACCTCGTCACCGCACTGATCCAGAATCAGTTGGGTTTTTACTTACTTTACTTAACAGGCCTGGTTGAGTCTCAGTGGTGTCTTACAGCAACAGCAAGTGCGATGGACTGAAGGAGTAAGACTGCATTTGAAAGTATAAATGCAGTCACATAGCAGAGGAGGTTTTGAAAACCTCATAGGGCTGGACTACCTGTTGCCTTTTTTTTCTTCTTAGTCACTCTGCTTTGTAAAGCTGCAAAGATTCATGAAACAGGAGTGCCTCCATCAAACTGCTGCCAACGGAAGAGGTAGATGGAGGCTTAGAGCTAAAAGTGCACTGCACACTGTCCTCTATTCATGGTACAGCTAATATTTGTGTCTACATTTTTATCTGTCTGTATGATTGCATTTATGTGTGGTAAGCCATTGTGAACTTTTCTGTCCATTGAAATAATCATTTGTAAAGGGTACATGCAACATTGAAGATCATCAAAAGTATGATGTTTTTAAGAATTTATGGATGTAGTGGCTCTTATAAACTGCATTTCACATGCAGGTGGCCTTGAACCAGTATAAACGAATACAAACAACAAATTCACAAGAAGTGAACATCACAAAGTTACCCTCAGCTAAATGCTGTATCTCACAAAGCTGTGAAAAGTTGTACTTGTAATATAAATTACACTAATAAAGGTTTTTGTTTTACTGTAATAATGATTGTCATCAATTCACTACTGAAATGTGGGGTTCCTAGTAAGTGCAAGTCATTGGTGGAACAAGGCGCAGAAGTCAGCTATTTGATTATTAGGAGCTTACAAGATAATGCAAACTGTACTCAATATTGTACATTCCTTTGGATAATCACATTTAATCATAGCGAAGGTGAAAGCAGCTTATGTTAATATATTATGTTATTTTTTTTTATTTCCACATCTCATTCAGCTTTCTGCTGATTTCAGGACCAAAGGACCAAAGAGAAAGTATTTTTTTACTAAAATCTAAATTAAAAAGTTAAATAAAATTTAACAATGGCTTATTTACAGAAATACTGAACTGAAACTGTGTCTATTTGCTGTGTACAGCTTTACATGATTGTGAAATTGACCTATATCTGCAGACAATATGAAACTGTTATAAGAGAAAGTGTGAAATAGGATTTCTCCACGTTTTGTTTAGTCATAGCCACTGCAATGGACTGAAACCTTACTCAGGTGTCACTGTGTTCATATCACTGAGGACGACAAAAGGATGTGAGACCTAGCAAAAGCAGGAAATGCTGTTAAAAAAACAATTCTCACCTCTGAAGACGTTGAGCGGCAGAGACCCATTTCCTCATGTGCGCCATTTCGGGCCTGCCTGTTCTTAATTTAGTCTGAGTCACTACTGGTGTACAGGCTTGAGGTTTGGTTCTCACACGCTCTGCCATGTTTATCTCACTATTTATTCTTGGTAAGTAAATACTCATGTATTATTTCTATTGATAAAAAGTATTAGTAAGTGCCCTTTTATCACAAGAAAGTAATTGTACATATTTGCTTTAATTCGTTTCCTACAGTTGCAGTTACTGTGACTGAGGAGCATCCAACAGTGTCGCAGGGTACAGGTGTGTAATGATTATTACAAAACAAAAGAACATTTCTAAAATGTTAGAAGCATATAGATACATTATTTAAATATAATTTTGTAATAGTTGCAGATGGAGACACTGTTCACCCTGCACGCATTTATGGACCTTTGACTAGTGAACTTAGAGTTGGGGAAGATTTTGAAGTGAAGTGCAGCACATTTGGATTAAAGAAAGATGAACACATCTTTGTTTACCTCTGCAAGAACGGAGTTGGTATAAAAATGATGGAAACCAAAAAAGTGGACTCTGAAATCACTATAAGAAATGTCCAAAAAGACCACACTGGAAACTACAGCTGTGTGTTCTCCAGAACACGACACCCCACAGAGGTGAAAGGAAAGGGAGAAAATGTCATCTCCCTCCAAGTGACAGGTAAGAGCTCTCATCACATTGATAACAATCAATCACACGCTTAAAAAAATACAAATATATAAGTTTATATAGTGTAACCATCTATATAATTATAAATGGATACACTTTACAGTAAGGGTACATGAATTATCATGAATTTATGCATGAATTAATTCATGACTTATGTATTACTTAATTTCGTTATATCTTATGAATCATCAGGACTTTATATGAGTTCATAGTCTGTCATTTGTGACGTCATTCATGAACAACACATCAACTAAAGCATTAAGTATGGTGGGCACATCATTATTATTTATGATTTATTAAGAATGATCATGATGATTTCTTTTTTTGCCAAAAATGTCATCACTGCTCAAATTCTTATTTGAACACAACTTGTGCAGTTCTCTAAACACATGCCATTTTGTTCACACTTTAGTTGAGGGGCCACAAACATGAACCTTAAATTTATGTAATCATGATGATCATGCTTAAGAAATCATAATTCATAATGATGTGCCCACCATGCCTAATGCTTTAGTTGATGTGTTGTTCTTGCATGAGGTCATGAATGAGAGACTCATGTCAATTCCTGATGATTCATAAGATATAAAGGAATGAAGTAATGCATAAATCATGAAATAATTCATGCATGAATTCATGATCATTCATACATATACATATGTTATAGCTATGTTTTTATACATAAATGTATACAGAGAACAAAATGTTTCAGTGGTGCACAAGCTGTAACAGTGAGAATACTGATTAATTTTCATGTGTCTCTCTTTGTGTAGATAAAGTATTCCCAGCATGGATAGATGTGAATCAGTTCACATCCCAGTCCCACAGTGTAACATCAGGGACAGACGTGCTTTTTGGTTGCAGGTCAGAAAATGCCCCAGCCTCTGTCATTCTCATGGCATTCCTATGTAGGAATGAAACAATCATTGATGTTGAACTGTGGGATTCTCAGAAGAAACAGGCCAGTTTCCTTCTAAAAAGAGTGCAGATTGGCGACACAGGTAGCTATGGCTGTTTGGTGTCTGACCAACCTATGGCTGCAAGAAAGTTGGACACGTGTGGAAAGAATTCAGTGCCTCTGCAGGTTGAGAATGGTGAGAATTTTACAAACATAAACACCATAGTTCGAACAAGAGCAATAGGTTGTGTGGAACATGCAGGTTTTTTTTTATTTTGTATATCTCACTCATCTTAGTCTATTTTATAGACCACTATATTATGTCAATTTAATATTAGCCTATTTAACCTATGAAACATTTTAATATTTCAGATTACAAAATATAGTGCATTTTTAACTTATTCCACACCTTCACTGCAAAAAGTGATATCTTACTAAATCTTATATTAAGATTAAAAATCTAGTATTGTTTTTAGTATAAGGATACTTACTTTGAGCTTTCTTGTAAGATTATAGAATTATTAAGAAAATATATCTTAAAATGTAAATCTTAAATCTCGTCTTAAATTAAGGTACATTTCATAAATAATAAGGTAAATTTGCTTGTTTTGTATGTCTTTAAGAAGATTTTGACTTATTTTAAGTCAAATAATCTTACAAGAAAGCTCAAAGTAAGTATCTTTATACTAAAACAAAACTAACCAGATTGTGCATTTTATAAGATTATAACACTTGGTAATATATCACTTTTTGCAGTGTTCTACATTGCCCACACTGCAAAAACTGCTTATCTAATAAAATCTAAGATTATTAATCTTATATCAAGATAAAAAAAAATAGTTTGTATTGTTTTCTGTATAGGAGTTCAGAGACTTAGGCTACCCAGCGGGTGAAATCATTTGACATAATTTAAGTAAAGTTTGACCTAAAAACAAGCAAATTTGTCTGCCAGTGTGTTAAGTAAATTTGTCTTGATAAGACTCCTTAAAATAAGTCAAAGTCCTCTTATAAGTCAAAATTATAAGATTATAAAACTAGAGAATGTAATTCCAGGGTGAGTGCATGAAAATGCAAAAATGGCTGCTGAATGAAATATTGTTGAATATTGTCTAAAATATAATCTAGGTAAAAAGATGGTCAGATAGAGAAAAAAGCTGGCGGGGAGTCATAGTTGATGACAACTGACAGTTGGAATGGCCGAACAGTTAAATAGTTGAGTAGTTTAAATAGTTAAATTATTTTATAGCGAATTATTGTATTGAGGACTTATTTTGAAGTTGAAGTTGAGGACAGAGGAAACAGTTACGGAGTTGTAGTTGATGACGACTGACAGTTGGAATGGCTGAACAGTTAAATAGTTGGATAGTGAAAATGGTTAGGTTATTTAATAGGGAATTATTGTAGTGGAGACTTTTATTTTGAAACAGTTGTGGGCAGAGGAAACAGGATCTGTAGTCTTAAGAGAGCCATATTGTATGCTTAAAGCCTGAGACAGTTGCTGGAGGTGGCCGGAACCATATGGCCCTGGCTGGAACACTTGGCATAGGATTCCAAGTGCCCTATTGTGATGCCACAATCGCCAATGTTGGAAATGAGGAAATTTTTAATAGTTTTTAATTAATAGTTCAAAAAGTATAAAAGTTACAAATATGAAAAATACATTCCACACCTGTCCTAAGTAAGACCTACGTAACGCAGTTTGAATGAAGTTTCTACATTAAACGGTTGAAGCAGCATTAAACGCGGAAAAAGCGTTAGAAGAAGAATAAGAAGAAGAAATCGGATAACAGTAGATTGCATTTGCATGCACTCTAATAAGATTAATATAATAAGATTAACACTTGGTTAGATATCATGTTTTTGCAGTGCAAGTTTTGTATTTTGCTATGCACACCCCCACCTTGTTACACTCCAAATATTTACTTCCAGTATTCATGGAAGAAAAAGATAGCAAATATTGGTTTGATCTAGAAATGCTGACTGCAGCTGAAACCGACAGGAGAACTGGATGAGTTGGATGAATGTGCGTCCAGCGGAGCTGCAATGGCCCCCCTGTACCTGCTGCCCTCCCTCGTCCTGCTCGTCCTCCTGGTTTTACTGCTCTGGAGGAACGGTACGTCTAAACGCAGTTCCTAGTGTGTCAGCAATCATCAGCATTGTTCACTCGCATCATTTGAAGACATGTTTGATCCGTATCACCTTAATTATGTCTGAACTTACATGTTCACAGGGATACACAAGCAGATGAGGTAAGACACTGTATAATCATATGGTGCATTATATATTTATTTCACTTCTTGCTTTTTGTATTAGCATCTGCCTACGGTTAGCTAATATCTTGGTGGTTTCTGTTATTTTTGTTCCTCAGTCACCAGAATCATGTAGTCTGTTTCCTCTTCTTTTATCTACCAAGGGACATGGGCCAAAATCATGATTATGGCATCAGAATGTTTCAAGTTTCTAGTGGAACCCAGAACGTATCTGGTGTACACGTAAAACGTTCTGGTGAACACCAGAAGCCACAAGAAACCTTTTTTGCACATGTCCCCTTTGGGACTCCATATTTATCCATCTTTTCCCTTGTCTTTTTTTCTTGGTTGTGCATTTTGCGTGCGCTCATGCTGCTTTTCTTTTTAAAGTCTTCTCTTAATAAATCCTTTAAAGAAACACCAAAGAACTTTTCCTCTGTCGCACGCACGCTATTTGTTTATCCAGCAACAGCTTTGCAAATAACGATGTCTACAGACAAGGTAGAATATGTTGCATGATTTTATGAAAGTACAATGTATTGCGACATCATGCAAGTCAAATTTGTTGTTTCTTATGTCTCATTCCATCGAACTACAAACCCGCTACCCGATCTGGCAAACTTACATAGGGCCGCGAAGCGAATGCAGAAGTGCTGTTCACCCTGTTACGAGTTGATGAACCACGGAAACAATTTTGGAAACATTATTTTAACGTACAAAAAACTCTTTGGTGTTGCTTTAAATGGAACACACTACTGTACACAATGCTCTTGTGCTGTCTGTCTGTTGTTCATGGAGTTTATTTAATGTTGTAATGTTTCATGTCCAAGATCTCCAAAGGTCACAACTGAAAGTGCACATTTTCACACACCTGAACAGACCTCAACAGCGCAAAATCATTTTGATTTTACTAACACAGGTAAGAATCACGGCATCTGTCAGCAAGGACATACAAATCAGCCCCATACACAAAATATATATATTTTAAATATATTTTCACAATATATTTTTGAAGTATGTAATATGTAAATATTCTAAATTGGCCCAAACAATATATTTTTGACACTTCAAATATATTTAAATATATTTTATTTCTGTATGCCCATTTCTGTATATTTTTGTTCAGTATGCCCATACAAGCCCATACACAACACAAATATATTTTAAATATATTTTGTCATACTATATTTTTTAAATATATGTAAATATTCGAAATTGGCCCAACAATATATTTTTGACACTTTATACAGTTTACACCTGGGTCCACCTGCACTGGAATTAAGTATTGGCAACATGCCTCTCATTTTACTGACAAAACAGATGCAAACACACCCAAGGATGTTGAATATAGCGGCTAACAAGTTGCTAACCAGGCACATGCACACACAGACAGGGCTTTTTGGGAGAATGTGCCCTTTTTTCTTAGCCTGGCTAACGTCAGACCTCATCTCATTGAGATGGGGTCTGGGAACTTGACATTCATTTTATTGTATTTGAAACGTGGTTTACGAATGCCCAGAGCCGTTGATTGGGCGCTACGAATGTCTATCAAATGTGTCTGTACATAGCTCATAACGGCTTTGGTGTGTCGTCATCGTCTTGCTGCCCTCCCTCCGTTCTGTGATTGGTTCCTTCGTTGAGGTGAAAACGAAGTCCATAGAGTCCAGGCTGCCTATCAGCGTGAATAAAATCTCGTGCGTAAGGCAGCATGGGAGAACCCAGACTACTTTTTTCTGGAATGCTAAAATAAATAAATGAACATATGACATTCTTATATATTCCTGTTAGTTAACCTATTGACGATAGTTAAAATAGACTAGCTGGAACAACTCACTGAACTATGCTAAACTAGCCTAACAGTGTCAAACTGGGTTATTGCTCACACAGACACTCTGGGGTAGACAGCTAATTTCACAAATAGTTGGTAGGTTCGTTGAAATGGAAACTCCAATCTAATAACAACCCAGGGTCAATTTTTGAATTGAATTTGTGTGCGTGTGTGTGTGTGCGTGTGTGTGTGTGTGTGCTATATAAATAAACTGACCAGACTTGACTTGTGTTCACAGGGCTACAGATCCCCATGCAGTAAGTCACACATGATAACACATGTTTGTCAGCAATACATGACCTGCATAGAATACAAAGTTTTTTATTGTTGTTGGCTTTTATTGGACTTTGTGTAATGTTACTGTGCTTATAATCTGTAAAATGTTCCAGAACGTTTTACGCAACAACTGGACAACCTAGTGTGAATAGAACTGATACAGGTAAGCTGTTCTGACATCACCCTTTAGAGTCTCATGCTATTGGTCTATTTTCTCATTCCAATATTTTGTTATCTTGTAGCAATGTGACACACAACAAGAATATGCATATACAACTGAATAGCATGTTGCATATAGGACTTTCTATTTATTTATTTATTTTTATTTTATTTTTTTTTTGGGAGGGGGCTTGTAAGCCATTAACTGGGCTAGAAAAATCCTTACATGTCTATGCTACTATTGAGATTGTCTCTGTGGACAAATAGAGGTATTTTTACCTTTGTAAGTGTAAAGAGAGGGTATAAAAAAGACTGTTTGAACAGTCAGTCAGTCCAGCTTGCTCTTCTTCCAATCACCGCCATCTTGTGTGGAGAAAGCCTGTACAATTCGATAACTGTATTACCGGCCTGTTTTTTTGTAAGACAATATTTAACTTATGTGAAGTGCCCTTTTTCACCTGAGCCCCTTCCCCCAAAAACTATATGTTTCTGCTAATGGAGTCAGACTACTGCAAGACTACCTTATACGTCTGCAGCCTTTTTCTTTATCTTTGGCATTTCTGGTTAAATGCCAACTGCTTGTTAGCTTTGTATCTGTACTACATATGGAACATGGAACTCAGTTCCTCTTTTCCAATACTGCTGCAGATCTAGCTGGTGTCATCATCATCATCATTAAATGTGTTTTGTAACACTGAAACCTGTGTGTGTGTGTGTGTGTGTGTGTGTGTGTTCACAGGGCTACAGATACCTGTGCAGTAAGTCATGCATCATAACACATGTCTGTCAGCAATACATGACCTGCATACAATACAAAGTGTTTTTATTGCTGTTGCCTTACACTTTGTGTAATGTTTATAATCTATAATATGTTCCAGAACATTTTACACAACCAGTGGAGTGCCTGGTGTGGACGGGACTGATACAGGTAAGCTGCTCACATCTCATGTTCTGACATCACCCTTTAGAGTCTCATGCTATTGGTCTATTTTCTCATTCCAATATGTTGTCATCCTGTAGCAACGTCACACAACATACAACAAGATCAAGGAAACGACATGTAAAGATTTATTTTCTCTTTTGTTCCTTCTTTTTCTGCCTGTTTTCTTTTTATAAGAAAAAGAAAAGGCTTGTGTTACTGTTTGACTGTATGGATGTTCTTCATGTTTACTTTCTTTGTAGAAGCTCCAATGAGTGGAGTGACGATGAAAGTTATCAGGGTGAGTCCACCACAAAAATGCATGTTGCCAATATGCATGTTCATAAAATCCATAATGCAGTAATGCTGTAAATCTTAATAGAAATAAATCACTTGAAAATGAATCTTTCACATTGTCTGAATTGGTTGCAACTAATATCACTAGGGCATTAAACAAATCTCTACCTTTGGCTATTACTACATGACTTTTTCTGCCTGTGTACCTACATATCTTCTTTCTTTTCTAAATAGATATAGCCACATACCAGGAGATACCCGACCTCGTAAGAGGACTTTTTATTTTATTTTATATTTTCAATCTATCATTTTCACTGAGTAATCAATCCACCTATCCATCCATCCATCCAATCTGTCAGTCTGACATTATTCAAATTGATCATTTCAGTATGGTAAATAATTACAGTAAACCCACTGCTATGAGAGTTTCTGTGTTGAGGGAGTTCAAAAGTATAGTTACTGTCATAGTTACATTTATAGTAAGAAAGTAGAGTACAGTGTGATGTGTTCTACAATGTTGAATATCTGATTCTAGTAAAAACAATAATCAAAATAGCAAAACATCAAAAGCTATACTTATATCATTGCTAGTTGTACAGTATAATATGCACATCTTTTCAGCTCAAGGGCTCGTAGATGTTGTGTGGGTGTGCAACCAGTGCACATAACCACACACACACACACACACACACACACACACACACGCATTCTCATGCGTGTCTCTAATAGTCTCCACACCTTGTGACATTAACAGACTCAGGAGGAGGCTATAATAGCAGCTATCAGTGAGTGACTCTGTTTCCAATTCTGCTTCAGCTGCAAGTTAGACAGCTCAAACACCCTGGCCCATGTGTGCAAATGTGTTTTGTTTTGTTAACTTTCTTGCAGACGCAGACCCAAGAGAATCATTGGTAAGACCTCGAATAAGTGCGACATATGCAACATCGAAGAGACAAAAGAAGCCCACCTAAACCTACGGAACTGTATCACCATACGTTTTAGCACAATTTGTATTCTTGAAATTCAGTGTAATATTTTGTAATAATGTGTGTAATGTAACAACATTATGTATGTGTGGCCTCAATTTATATGGCAGACAACGTGCAAAGTTTGAATGTGTTCTTGTGAGTATTGAGCTGAATCATCAAAGTTTGCAAAGTCTCACTCATGGTGTTAAATTAACAAATTGGTTTTGCCTTGTTACGAAATTCACTTTAGTTAGACTCAAGACTTTGCACTTGACCCATCATCCAAATTAGAGTCTTATACCTGAATGCTGATGCAGTAGAGGTTTTGGGCTAAGTCCAGAGATTGCTGGACCGCAAACTTAAGAGATGTGGGGTTTCCATGGAGACATGTGACATGCAGGCCTGCACTTGTATGGACCCTTTCAAGAGAGTTCCATTATCAGCATCATAGTTGGCCCCACAAGACTTCCTTTTTAACATTCCATATGTTATCGTAATGCAGAGGAAGTAGATTGGGGCCCAAATAGAACGTTCAAGCATTGTTTTTGTTTTTAGACCCTTTTAACAATAAAAACAAAAACAATGCTTGAACATATGTTTTATATAGAGCTACCACAGGTTACTCTATACAACCACAGGTGGCACTGTGGTAACTCTATATAAAACATATTGATGTCAATGGGGCATTTTGCCCATGTTCAGGGTGGAAAATAAAAAAGATTTGCATAAGAGGATGATCTAAGTTTCCTTTGTGGGTGATAAGATATTAAAAGCTCAGAGATATATGAAGGTGCTATGCCAGAGCTTTGTAAGTAATTAACATAACCTTAAAATCAATTCTATAGGAAATAGGGAGCCAGTGCAGTTCAGCCAACACAGGGGTGATGTGTTCTCTCTTCTTAGTCTTAGTTAAAAGTCTAGCCGCAGAGTTCTGTACGAGTGCCAATTTCTTTAGATGTTTTTTGGGTGTCAGGGACAGAAGACGACCCAAGAGCGCAAGTTCAAATTCAGAGTCTTTTTATTGAAGGGTTCAGGGGGGGAAGAGGAGTGAGAAACGTGAGGTCTTGGAGGTTCCGGTTCCAGGGGTGCTAGAGGTGCCAGGGGTGTCAGGGGTTCTCGGGGCTCTGGGGTTTTCCAAGTCTCCGGGGAGCTCCAGTCCAAGGTGCGGAGTGTGTGTGTGTGTGTCCCCAGTGATCGAGCGGCGTCTCGGGCTGAGGGTGGTGACGCTTCGGGGCTCGCTCATCTGGTGGTCGGAGGCCTGGGGAATCACACACACACACACAACAGCAAGGTGAACAGCAGGCAGTAGTACAGACCAGGGCTAGGCACTAAACGTGGTGAGACAGAAGGCAGATTCGAGTTACCGGGGGGGCTGAAGATCTGAGAGTAATCGAGAAGATCCAGAAGGCGGGTCGGGATAACCGGGGCAGTAGAACAGGGAGGCAGTCAAGAAAGGATCCGAATCACAGGTGGCAGGCAGGTGACAGGCAGGTGACAGGCAGGTGACAGACAGGTGACAGACAGGTGGCAGACAGGTGGCAGACAGGTGGCAGACAGGTGGCAGACAGGTGGCAGACAGGTGGCAGACATCAGACAGGTGGTGGCAGGCAGGCAGGCAGGCAGGCAGGCAGGCAGGCAGGCAGGCAGGCAGGCAGGCAGGCAGGCAGGCAGGCAGGCAGGCAGGCAGGCAGGCAGGCAGGCAGGCAGGCAGGCAGGTTACTGGTCCAGGTTTGAAGACGATCTGACAGGGCTTGGCTGAAAAACAGGGCTTTATATACTGGGAGGGGTTAGTGGAGAAATGCAGTGCAGCTGGCAGAGTAATTAGAGCAGAGTGGGGCAAGGTGAGGATGGTGAGTGGGAAATGCAGCGCAGCTGGCCAGGTAACAAGAGCAGAGCAGGGCGGAGCCAGGTGGAGCTCGTTAGGCAGAGTAGAGAGAGAGTGAGCAGAGTGGCAGAGAATTGAATCAATTAAGGTTGTTACCAGGGAGAGAGAATGCTCATGACATTGGGAAGACCAGTGAAAAGTGCATTGCAGTAGTCTAACCTGCTAGTGATAAAGGCGTGAATTAGTTTTTCTGCATCTTGTTGAGTTAAAAAGGGCTGCACTTTGGCAATGTTTCTCAAGTGGAAATAGGCTGTCTGAGTAACTTTACTGATATGGGGCTTAAAACTTAACTCTGCATCTAAGATGACACCGAGGCTTGTTACTTTTGGTTTGACCTGGTGCGCCAAGTTCCCCAGATTACTAAGGACAATATCTCGCTTTAATTTTGGTCCAACCAAAAGTACCTCTGTTTTGTCATCATTTAGTTTCAAAAAATGTTTGCTCATCCACTGATTAATGGAGGTTAGGCATGCAGTGAGGGAGCAAAGGCCATCTGGGTTAGTTGGCTCCACAGAAATATACAATTGGGTATCATCTGCATAGCTGTGGAAGTTTACATTATGCTAACTTTATGACGCTTCCCAATGGAAGCATATATAGGAAAATAGCAGGGGACCAAGGCAGCTCCCTGGGCCACACCAAAAGGCAAGTCATGTTTTTCAGATACATGATCTCCTAGACTGATATAAAAATCTCTACCAGTAATGTAGGTTTGAAACCAGTTTAGAGCATTATCAGAGAGACTCCACCCACTTCGTAAGGCGGTGAATTAGGATGCTATGATCAATGGTGTCAAATGCCGACTCAAATCCAGAAGAATAAGGATTGAGACTTTGTTTGAGTCAGTAGCCAGTCTGAGATCATTGACTATTTTTACTAGAGCCGTTTCTGTGCTGTGATTTGATCTAAAACCTGATTGGAATTTTTCAAGGATACTGTTTTCGTTGAGGAAGGTATTTAACTGATTACAAACAACTTGTTCAAGTACTTTGCTCAGAAACGGTAGATTTGATATAGGCCTGTAGTTGCTCAGATTGGTATGGTCAAGATTTGACTTTTTAAGTAAAGGTTTCACAACAGCGGTTTTAAAAGCAGTTGGAAATATACCTCAGTTCAGCTGACAGGGGGGTGATGTGCTCTCTCTTCTTGGTCTTAGTTAAAAGTCTAGCAGTAGAGTTCAGTATGGGTTCCAATTTCTTTATATGTTTTTTTGGGAGAAAAGTAAATAGTGCAATGCAGTAGTCTAACCTACTAGTGATAAAGGAATGGATTAGTTTTTCTGCATCTTGTTGAGTTAAAAAGGGCCCCACTTTGGCAATGTTTCTCAGGTGGAAATAAGCTGCCTGAGTAACTTTACTGATATGCTTAAAGCTTAACATCTAAGATGACACCTAGGCTTGTTACTTTTGGTTTGACCTGGTGCCAGTTTCCCAAGATTACTAAGAACAATATCTCGCTTTAATTTTGGTCCAACCAAAATCACCTCTGTTTTGTCATCATTTTAGTTTTAAAAAATGTTTGCTCATCCACTGATTAATGGAGGTTAAGCATGTGATAAGGGAGCAAAGCCCATCTGAGTTAGTTGGCTCCACAGAAATATACAATTGGGTATCATCTGCATAGCTGTGGAAGTTTACATTATGCTGACTTATGGATGTTTCCCAACGGAAGCATATATAGGGAAAATAGCGGGGACCAAGGCAGCTCCCCCTGGGCCACACCCAAAAGGCAAGTCATGTTTTTTTCAGATACATGATCTCCTAGACTGATATAAAAATCTCTACCAGTAATGTAGGTTTGAAACCAGTTTAGAGCATTATCAGAGACCCACCCACTTCTAAGAAGGCGGTGAATTAGGATGCTATGATCAATGGTGTCAAATGCCGCACTCAAATCCAGAAGAATAAGGATTGAGACTTTGTTTGAGTCAGTAGCCAGTCTGAGATCATTGACTATTTTACTAGAGCCGTTTCTGTGCTGTGATTTGATCTAAAACCTGATTGGAATTTTTCAAGGATACTGTTTTCGTTGAGGAAGGTATTTAACTGATTACAAACAACTTGTTCAAGTACTTTGCTCAGAAACGGTAGATTTGATATAGGCCTGTAGTTGCTCAGATTGGTATGGTCAAGATTTGACTTTTTAAGTAAAGGTTTCACAACAGCGGTTTTAAAAGCAGTTGGAAATATACCTCAGTTCAGCTGACACAGGGGTGATGTGCTCTCTCTTCTTGGTCTTAGTTAAAAGTCTAGCAGTAGAGTTCAGTATGGGTTCCAATTTCTTTATATGTTTTTTTGGGAGAAAAGTAAATTAGTAAATTAGTTTTTCTGCATCTTGTTGAGTTAAAAAGGGCCCCACTTTGGCAATGTTTTCTCAGGTGGAAATAAGCTGCCTGAGTAACTTTACTGATATGCTTAAAGCTTAACTCTAAGATGACACCTAGGCTTGTTACTTTTGGTTTGACCTGGTGTGCCAGTTTCCCAAGATTACTAAGAATGGTGTCTCGCTTTGATTTTGGTCCAACCAAAATCACTTCTGTTTTGTCATCATTTACAGTAGCTTTAAAAAATTGTTGCTCATCCACTGATTAATGGAGGTTAAGCATGTGATAAGGGAGCAAAGCCCATCTGAGTTAGTTGGCTCCAATATATAATTGGGTATCATCTGCATAGCTGTGGAAGTTTACATTACTGTATGCTGACTTATGATGTTTTCTAACGGAAGCATAAAAGAGCACAGGACCAAGATAGCTCCCCTGGCCCACACAAAGGGCCACACATACAGTAGTGGAAGCAAATTGTTGCATCAGACGCAACGCAAATGGAACACTTCAGTTATGTGCCTCCCCTGTAAAGGTCTGTTGCTTCAAAAGCCAGCCTGTTTTAATCAGCCTGCTTCCCTGGGGCCAGTTCCTTACTCTGAGGCTAGTTACTCATAACCCCATTTTCTGTTCCTGCAAAAACATAGTGCGGTTTTCTGTTAGAGGCTGGTTCGACAAAAGAAGAAGGGAAAAAAATGATTTTGCTCACTACACCCTTATAGTGTGTGCCTTTGTGGTGATCACACACTCACAAAGCACATTTCACACACACGCATACGCACACGTGCACACACACACACACACTTATTTCTTTTGATATATTTAGAGCTCAAACTTAGCCACACAGTGTATATGTGACCACACTTGATAATTTGATCATGCTCCTAAAGGGGAGATGTGGCCGTGCATGCCTTCACGTGTTTATATACACACAAACACAAATACACACGCACTCACACACACACACACACACAGAAACAGAGGAGATGTTTTCATACGCCCCCATGACATTCTAAGGCCAAAGACATTACGGGCATGTGCAAATCCAGTTATATATTAGTCACACATACCTTCACTTTCTTTGTTACAGTTTTAAATGTGTTGTTGTATTAGTATGCATTGAAGTTAGATGTTGACAAAGGACAGTAAAATACAGTATATTGCCTCTGGCAAATAACAATGACGCTAGCTATCAAGTATATTTTTCTTTGGATTTCCATCCATTGCCATACATATGAGTACACTTGAAACCATGAAGTAAATCATTTTCAAGATTGAAATGCTTTCATAAAGGGTTATCAGTACGTCTGCATGCCATTGATATTTCTGTACATGCATTTGTGACCACTGTGCTATCTCCAAATTTAGTCTGTCTTCAGAAGAAGAAGACATAGAACAAGTAGTAACAAAAGGTAGACATCTTGTTTCTTGTGGCTTGTAAGTATTTTTGTAAAGCCCTGAGAAATCTGCCTAAAAAATGTTAAATCTTACAGTTGTGAGCCTCACTCAGCTAAAGAAATAAGATGGCTTGAAGAGTTTGGTTCCAAAATGCTATATCCTCCATTTTAATGAATTTTCATAAATATTTTTTTTTTTACATTTTGTTTTCAAAGTAATTTCAGTAGAACTGTAATTGGCTATAAACAACACAACTGCAATTTTATTGATACAACCTGAAATACACAATTAAATAACATGACTTATTAGTGTTTTTAAAAATGGAGATATAGCATTTTGGACTAAACTCTTCATTGTTTTCTGTGTAATGTTGTGCATTTTTTTAAGTGTGGGCCAGGCCTGCACTGAAATGGCAGGCAAAATGCAAAGTTAGTCAATAGGCAAAGTTCCCATGCATGAATTATGAGTAAAAAAGGGTACCATACATCTGTCTGTTATTGATATTTCTGTACGTTTGCAACCACAGTCCTTTTACCTAGAGTCTGACTTCCGAAGGGTGTACACAAAACAGGAACAATAACATCAAAGAAAATGTGTCTCCTTTCTTGTGACATCTTATGTAAATATTTTGGTAAACAGCTCACAAATCTATGTGTATCTAATGATGAAGGAAACCTGAACATTTCTCTAATGTTGGACAAACTGAGTGGATCACTACAGGAAAAGTAACATATTTTTACATAGAGAAAAGCAATGTGATAACCAAAAGATGCTTCAACAAAGCATTGGCGCAGTAATTGCTTTTAGTTGTGTGATATTTGTTAACACTGACTTTAAATTTCACTTGCACTTTAAAATGTCCATTTCCCTGTTCTCTGTCCAGTGTTTTTTTTTTGCATCTACATTGTGTAATGCTACCATCTAGTGGCAAAGCCAATGAGATACTTTTTTTTATTTAGGCCTTCTGACTTTCTTATAAAATGGTAATGTTTATTTTAATGTAATGTTTATTGATATCATTGTAAGCTACTTTAAAAAAGTGTCCGCTAAGAACCATAAACATAAAACAAATTGCTGATTTGATGTAGGGACATCCCTGCTACGGCTGCAACTACACCAAAACTACAGTTTTCCCTGCTTTACTGAAATGACAAGAAATGTCAGTTTGAAAGGTTCCCATTTACAGTATAAAAGGTAATGATGTGATCGAAGATAAACACATATCAGCAATTCCTCTTTTTTCCTTCTTGTGGACAGCATTTGTGGTGTATTTTTTCAGACTACTGGGCTGTTGGTTTAAACAGTAACTGGTCTCTGAGTCCAGTTGCTTGTGTGAGTGAATTACCAGTCTAGTGCTCTAACCTAAATATTCAAATGCTCATATATTTTTGTCACTAAAAATCAAACTGATCCTTTATTTACTTAATTTGCAACTGTTTGTTTAATTGACTATCTGATACTGATTATCTGACTTTCTGCCTTCCCCCATGCAGAGGGTCATAAATACCTTGCATGCAGGGGGGTCATACCTACCTATTGCATGCAGGGGGGCATGCCTACAGTACCTATTGCATGCAGGGGGTCATACCTACACAGAAGAAGTATTAAAGGAGAAATCCGGCTGATTTTTACATGAATCTTGATCATGACACGTCACCGAGTACTGCCGATAGGAACAATAACGACCAAAATCGGTGCTACCGAACTTGAGTAGCTGCAGCTAATGGCCAGTACTCCTATTGAGCTACAATGCTTAATCTGGGGGCATCATCTAAACATGCCTTGTTTGCCTTTTAACAGACTCAAAATGTCATTAAAAGATCTGTACAATATGAACAGAGTTCTTACGTGACAAAACGATGCATTTTCTATTAGCTGTGGAAAAACCGTTTGAAATCCAAGTTTGTACTGTCACATCTGCATACTTCTCTGTTTGTCTTGTTTGAATTATGGATGGTGCGTTTTTGGTGATATGCATTGTTTGGTGTCCAACAAACATAGCATCTAGTCTGATGGCCAAAAAGCTCAATTTTGGTCTCATCAGACCAAAGAACCTTATTCCCTTTGACCTCGGAGACTCAGAGAGTTAATGAGTTTTGTTGTAAATTATTGGGGGGAAAAGGCCAAATTAAATTGACCAAGATTCTATTAATAAAAGCAATAAAAGGGGAAATATCCAAGGGGGTGAATCATTTTATATCAGTTTTTATGCTAGACAACAGTTTGACAGGCACTCAATAATAACATTAACATTAGCCTGGACATTTAATCATAGGCAGCAAAAGAAATGGACGCAGTCACCCCATAGGACTTCAATAGACAAGTGAAACCAATTTGAACCCGTTTCCTGTTGGTCTACTGATGTGCCGCGTATCCTCAGTGTCAGTTGAGTGACACTTAAGGCCTCAATGAAGCCACAACAAAGAGGAGGTAGATGAGGCCTGCGTAGTGTACAATGGTATATGTATTTCTCAAAAACAAATTAGCAAATCAGTCAGTGGTGTTGTGGTGAGGGAGGTGTGCTGCGTGTGGGTTGCGTTTTCAAAACTGAAAGGAAGCAAAGTAAAGGGGTCTCTCTCCTGCTGGAGTCACAGAACAGTAGCCTAGAAATCTAGACGCGCCCCTAGCGGCAGCAAATTAATTTGCTGTCAGGGCTAGTCTAGCAACTCTCCGTTGGCTTGTGAGCTCCAGAAATCGAAACTTAATCAGGCCATTGAAATCGTGTATAGAGTCGTTAGGTGGGCTTAACATAATGATTGATGGCAGAGTTGCAACGGTTTGGCTTGAATTCCCTGCTACTTGAAAACAAATAAGATGGATGTTGCTGCTGGCGAACAGTGTGACACGAGTTAAGCTTTTATTATGTTGGCAAACGTTAAGCGCTGTCGCTGTCCTATTGCGTGCAGAGGGAATTTGAAAGACAACTGATTATCCCGCCCCTCGGACTGAGCACTGCGAACGGTGAGTGCCCAGACCCTACATTTTAATGTGGGTCTGGCTCGCCAGGCTAACAGAACAGCTGCCTTAAAGGGAAACTTGGCAGGATTTCCCCCTCTGCTGGAGAAATTGTGCATTATGCTATTTCAAACTGTGGGAAAAGCTAATGATAAAGCACATGGATTTGTTTACAAGCTAGCGAACGGTTAGCATAAGTTTGGCAGAACTATGTGGATGTTTCAAGGTAAGAAACACGATTTAAAACGAGTTTCTTGTTTCTCACTTCTCTTTCCGGGACGGTAGTCTCAATGTTGCAAGGTTGGTTGTCCGCCTGGGGACGCTAGGCGCAGCGGGGGAAAGTCACCATTTTCACCGGAACAGGTCATTTAAAGGAGAATTCCGGTGTGATATTGACCTAAAGTGTATTGAAACATGATACCGCGTGTGAACGTATGTCTCATAGCCCATCTCGGCTTGTCCCCTGCACTCCAAAATCTGGCGCTAGTTAGCCGATGCTACCAACAGCTTTTTCAATAGTGGTGCTTCGGCATCGGGCTAGTCATGCAAATAAATCACTGTTTTACACCCATTTACGAGGCTCAATGTATCTCCACACTTCAGTGGAATAATTCAGTGGAAATGCATGGATTCCAGTTTCTTCCAGTAGCAGCAACTGGAATCCATGCATTTCCACTGAATTATTTTTGGAATCTGATCCCTTATCATACCTGTTCATTCTTACTCGTTGCTCGACTTATTGTGACTAAATTCAAGATGGCTGCAAACGCTAAACTTCGTGAAGATACTGTCTGTGTAAATCGTCTTGTAATTAAACTACCAGTGCTTTTTCAAAGTTCTCAATGTCTCGTTTTAAATGTCAGGGCCCTCGGAAGTCTACCAATGAAGTGTGGAGATACATTGAGCCTCGCAAATGGGTGTAAAACAGTGATTTATTTGCATGGCTAGCCCGATGCCGAAGCACCACTATTGAAAAAGCTGTTGGTAGCATCGCTAACTAGCCGCCAGATTTTGGAGTGCAGGGGACAAGCCGAGATGGGCTATGAGACATGTTCACACTCGGTATCATGTTTCAATACACTTTAGGTCAATATCACACCGGAATTCTCCTTTAACCATCCAAATTATTTCTAAACGGGTTTATTACGTTGAAATAGTTGCTGTAGCTGCAGTAGAGGGCAGCTGAATAAATAAATAGGCTAAGAAATATAAATACAAATAAATTAGTTCATGAATACATACATCAATAAATAGTTAAGAAGTAAGAACAATTTAATGTTTAAATATATACATATTATTTGTGTGTTTATTTCATTGGAGTTTTAAGTCTAAGCCAAAGAGTCGTCCTGACTCATGCGGAACCAAAGTTCTGAAGCTAGAGAGGCGGTGTCAGGGCTTTTGTTTTTGAAGGGATTGGTACCGTTTGGACCACGCAGTTTGAGAGCGTCTACAGTATGCAAGAAAGTTGGTTTATTTCATACAGTACATGGACATTACTATTTGTGTTTAATGAAGATGTGAAGACCCGTTGGTTTATTTCTCTCAAGTAAAAGCGGCCAATGAGGTACAGTTGCTTTCTTGCTGGTATTTTTGTGTTAATAGATGTTAATGCTAGCTTGATAAGGTTGTGTTTGTCCGTGTAATCGTAAGGTTATTTACGCTATGTATGTGGTCTCTATGAGAATGTAATTTATGTTTTCATGTATTTCTGTTTCTGTATGTCTAGTTCTCACGGCACGCCTTTGCACATGTGAATAAATGCCAGTAAATAGTAAAGAACGACTTGGTTTCGTGATTTCGACTTGAGAGGAGTAACAGTTGCAAAGTTCCCCTTTAAAAGTCCAAGCACACCGGCGCACCAGTGTACTGCATTAGCCCTAAGGAGCCAGCCACGCCCACAAGCGCACCTGAACTGGGGAGATAAATGAGAAGCAAAAAGCAGTGACAGACATGTGACGTTAAGGAACAGAACAGAAACACAGTAAGTTGTCTGGTAGCCGAGCTAAGAAAATTGATAACAAGTGCTCCGAGTTCAAGTGCAGCCTTTGGTAGGTGATTTGTTCCGACTTAGTGCCAACCCAACAAAACATGTTTTCTTCCCTCGATGCTTTCTTACATAGCTTACCTGTGGACTTTCCCTCAGACTGCATTCGAGTTTCTCATCCAGAGAATACGGTTACGTCCCTCTTGTGCGACTGAACAAGAAACAAGGGCCTTCTCTCAAAGGATTCGTGCTTGGTAAAACGAGTCCTGCCGAGTCGAATCCTTCACAGACAAGACAAGGCTTCTTCCTAGCATACGGAAAACACACAATGGAACAGACTAACGAGTGTGCAGGAAGCTGCAGGTGCATTATTAAAAATCATGTGTGCGCACAGGATTGTGGGTGTTCCAAGCATGCAGAGGATACACGCATGCATCCTCGAAAATCTCAGAACGAAGGACTCAGTAGGCCCAGAGCCTGTTAACGGACCTTTACCTTATTAGACATTCTCTGGTAGGCCTATACTTGATCGAATTGTAAAGCACCCTTGACATTGGAACAGTGCTTGGTGAGATTTGATGACGTTATGTCCTTGAAAGAGCGGCTTTGAAGGACCCATCCTTGACTTTGAGAAAAGCCCAAGAACAACAACAAGAAGAAACCAGACTTTGGTTACATACACAGCCTTAGGTGTATAAGCACAATACGACAATGACCGGCGTTCTATACATTATCCCTTACTTAGTGGGCAGTGGAATAACTATTGGTTTCCGTTTGTGATGACTGCTTTATTGTCTTAATTGTTTATCTGAACATAGAATGTTCTTTCCTACATTGAGATCCCATTACAAGTTGAGACTACTGTGAAAAGAATTCTTTCTTTTTTTCCAGTTTTTAGTATTCAGAATATGAGCTTAATAGGGTTATGGCAGCAATAACAGCATCACTGCATTACTCTTGATTTTTTATGTATTTATTTTTTGTGAAAAGATTTTAATATTTTATGTAAATCTATATGTACTGTACACACCGATTGGTGTACAGTCACTAAATGTACACATATATTAATTTATTGTAGGGCCCCCCCAAGAACAGAATTCCACCGAAACTTGGCATGCATTCAGAGGGTATCATAATGATCCTACTCTTCAAATTTTGTGCAGTTTTAAACATGTCAGCCAAAGGTGGGCGGTGCGGCCGGTGGGTGATGGATCAAAACGAAAAACAATGGTTCCATGTCATCCTTGTGGGGTTACATGCCCAATCCTCCAGAAGCTCCCGATTAGCCACGTCGAGCCTCCATTCAAAACATTAAAGAATCAACAGATACTGCAACTGCATGCAATTAACAGTTAATAGGCCTATATCATGGGGTTATTAAAGCTATAGTTCCGAATTAGTCATTGAATCAAAGGCTTTACTTTGTTAGATAGAAGCTAACAACCTGTTAAAATGTACCAGAATTCAGGAAATTGCATCTAGTTCACACAATGTTCATCTGGACACGACATACATGCACATATACCACAGAACACGACACATACATACACATATACCACAGGACACGACACATACACCACTGAACACGACACATACACACACATACACCACAGGACACGACACATACATACATACACCACAGGACACGACACATACACACACATACTCCACAGGACACGACACATACATACATACACCACAGGACACAACACGTTACATGGGCACCATGGAGATATTTAGGAATATGTATAGATGGTTATCTGTAGGTCAGATTAACAGGCTAACACTGCCTTTCTACAGGACCTTTTTATTTATTTGGTCAGCACACACCATGCTGCATTTAGAAAAATACCACATATACCATGAGGCCAATCTTCATCAAATGGCATATGAATAAAAAAGTGATCCACATACTTCAGAGAGCCGCTAGAAACGTTTGCATAGACTACTCAAACTGACAGGGACAAAACAGTAAAAGTAAAAAAAGTATCTCTTTTTTTTTTGGCCCAAGGGAAGAATAGTTACATGGTGTAATTTATTTTATTGTTCTTCAGTTTAAGATTGTGGATTGGTGGCATGCCAAACTTCTCCCTCAGGATGTCCTGGACCTCAGCATCTGTGATCTTACGCATCTCCATCAGGTCAAACTCTTCCTGGTAGCAAAACGTGACCTCACAGTAAATCCAACCAATCAGAGCTCTGTATCCCGTGGCCGTGGGCAGAGAGCAGATTGATTTGTTGGTATAGAGCGAGTCGGAGGCAGTCTGGAGGAAGTGGGCGGCGGCATGAAAGTCCCCCGGCTGTCGGGGCTCCAGGGTGAAGCAGAACACAGGGCTGGTCAGACTGCGGTCCAGGAGGCTGGACTTGGCGAAGGCCTCGTTGGGGATCAGTGGCGTGCGAGACGTTTTCTCCAGAACCCACGTGCCACCGTCCTCCTTCAGGCGGAACGTTCCGGCCGGCTGGGGCTGGTCCTTCCCTGACACCAGCTCCAGGGGCTCCCAGATCTGGTCTGCCAGACCGAAGCTGACGTCAGCAAGGTAGGAGCGTCCGGCCACGTCCACCCTGTTGATGAGGTGTCCCTCGCGGGCACTGAAGTCCTGCTGCTGTGGGTGGTAAACACGGGCGCCCAGCGCGGTGTGTGCGTATCCTAGCTGCCCCAGCACCCAGGAGAAGAGCAGGTTGCTCTCGCAGCACCAGCCCCCACGCCGCTGATGCACCAGCTTGTTGAAGACCAGTGGCAGCTCCATGCTGTTCTGCTGGCCACTGTGGAGGCTCAGGTTCTCAAAGGGGATGCTCAGCACGTGCAGGCGGTGCACCAGCTGCAGAGAGGCCAGGTCCGGCTTCTCAAACGGACCGCTGAAGCCGATCCTCTGGAAGTACTCCTGCAGGTCCATTCTGCACCTATAGCACATGCACACACACACACACACACACACACACACACACACACACACACACACATACATCATCACTGGCTTGCTCGCTGGCTCTGCTAGTTTGCCCAGGACTTTTTGTATATCATCTTTACTCTCCTAATGTCCACCATTAGTTGTTCATTGTGTCTGAATGAACGCAGAGCCATTATTTTCCCTGTATCAGGTGAAAAACTTTTATACGGGTCAATGCCCTAACTTATACCACTTGCCACAATGTAATAATATATTTAGAAATATATTGTATGCATTTCAAGATATTTACTATAAAATCCATCAAGTTATTGCAGCATATGTGGAACAAATATGAAATACAGAATTGTCTGACAGCAAACACAATCAATACACACCGCGAGTCAAACTTCAAACTTCCACACAGACACACAAATTCTCGTTAAGAGAAGCAGACATACATGTACATAGACAGATACATAGATAGATGTACAATAGATGGAGATTTTACTACAGAAAACAGCTCTTCTTACCACAAGAAAAGAACAAGAATCAAGTCGTCTGTCTGTTGGTCTTGATAGAAAGTTTCAGTCTAAATGAACTCAGTTTAAATCAACTCTAGGTGAGTTCCTCATTCTGTTATTTAGAATCACTGGTTCCTTAATATCATCTTGTGATTCAGCTGCTATTGCAATAGCAATCCCAACCGACTGTGACGTACACATTCTTCAATAACATTAGTGAAAATGCACATCCCAAAAGAAATAGTTAATTGGATCCATCTGTCTCGTGAGTCTGCTCACATAAGGATTTTTATACAGAAGGCAGAAGGTCACCATATCTCAGTCCTCCAACATCCGAATTCTTAAGCTAAGTTGTTTCCAACACATGTTAAATACTCTCACAAACAGAAGAATCTCAGCCACTCAGCAACTAAAGTAGCTTCTTCATGTATAACATTTGTCAAGTCAAGTCAAGTCAAGTCAAGTCGGCTTTATTGTCAATTTCTTTACATGCACTGGTCATACAAAGAATTGAAATTTCGTTTCTTACACAGTGCTTGAGGTGTTGTTCCCGTACTGCTTGTGGTCTCTGCAACAGGAAGTCCAGCAGCCAGTTGCAGAGGGAGGTGCTGATTTCTAGCTTGTCCAGTTTGCTGATGAGTTGTTGTGGTATTATGGTATTGAATGCTGAACTGAAGTCTATGAACAGCATTCTCACGAGTCTTTATTGTCCAAGTGGGTGAGGGCTGGATGGAGGGCAGAGCAGATTGCATCCTCCATGGATCGTTTGGCTCGGTATGCAAACTGGAAGGGGTCCAGGGTGGGGGGTAGGGTGGCTTTGATGTGTGACATGACTAGCTGTTCGAAGCACTTTATGATTATGGGCGTGAGTGCTACAGGACGGTAGTCATTGAAGCATGATGGTGATGATTTCTTTGGCACGGGTATGATGGTGGCAGCTTTGAAAAGTAATGGGATGACTGCTTGCTCCAGAGAGGTGTTGAAAATGTCTGTAAAAACATCCTTCAGCTCTTCTGCACAGTCCTTCAACACTCGGCCTGGAATGTTGTCTGGGCCTGCTGCTTTGCGTGGGTTAATGGTGGCTGTCCTCTTCACGCTGGCAGAGGACAGGTACAGGGGTTGGTCGTAGGGGGGAGGTGGGGTTTTCTGTGGGTGAGTGTCATTTTGTGCTTCAAAATGGGCGAAAAAACTGTTCAGGTCATTTAGCAGAGAGGTGTTGTTCTCACAGCTCCGTGGCACAGGCTTTAGTCAGTGATGGCCTGTATGCCCTGCCACAGGCTCTGCGTCTCTGCTGTCTTTGAAGTGTGTTGTTATTTTGTCTGTGTAATCCTTTTTTGCCTTCCTGATGCCCTGGGACAGGTTACCCCTCGCTGTTCTTAGGCCAGCTACATCTCCAGCTCTGAAGGCTTTGTCTCTGGCCCTCAGCAGTCTGTGGACGTCTCCTGTCAGCCATTGCTTCTGTTAGGCCCGAGTGGTGATGTGTTTTATTTCTGTAACACATTTGGTGATGTAGGATGTCACAGTGTCTGTGTATTCCTCAATGTCAACGTGGTTGTTGGCTATAGATGTCACTTGAAAACTCTTCTTATTCTCAGTGGTAGGGGACTTGATTACTAGAGGGAAGCACCACATTTTTAGCTTGGTTTTATGACTCATCAGCACAAACCTTGGAAAAGTTTGAATAAGGAACTATTCAAAGTGAAGTATCACATGATTCAAAATGACTCATGTAATTCAGATCATTGCGCCGTTGTCTTAATGTTTCACACACACACACACACACATACATAGCCTAGAGAGAGAGCAAGAGAGTCTTTCTTTTACACACACACACATACACTAACACACACACAAGTGTGTGTGTTGTGTTCTTGGTAATGGTTTTAATCTACAGCGTTCAGAAGACTTATGCCTCTCCCCACTTCTGAGGAGAACCAGGATGGGCATTTAAAATACATTATTAAAAAAAATAGTATTATGAAATGTGTATTGTATTGGGTTGAAGAAAATGGCATCGTATTTTGTATCAAAATACTTCGTAGGTTTGTATTTTTGTAGTTTAAAAATACTACCAAATATTTTTGGTACCATAAATATTTAACATAACATATTTATCCCCCTTGGCATCAATATAACACCATTTAGCGCTTACACAGTACCCAGTTAAAAAAAAAAAATAAGGGTGATCCTTCCTGATCAACAGTGTTCAGTGCAATATCAAGCAATCTGGGCATGCATTGATAATGTCAGGAACTTGTCTTAGCATTTGACAAGTTCAGCTGTGACTTTTTGAGTGCCTCTCTGATACAGTATTTATGCTATGAGATGTAGAGAAAGACTGGGAGCTCATAGGCAGAGACAAGCTGTTGCTCTGAAACACTGTCCACTTAAAGGAACCGTATGTAAGATTGTGGCCAAAACTGGTATGGCAATCACTTTCAAATTACTGTAGAGCAGTGTATCCCCTCCCCCTCCCCCCTGACTAGCAGAACTGGCACCCTGGATGCGGAACACTACAGACTTTGTGATTAGTAGATAGGTGGAGGGTGGCCAAAACACAACATGACAACATCAACATCAGTTGAGGGCTGCAACTTCACTTTTTAAATGACAATATCTTGGCCGGACTACTGTTGTCAGTGATATAAGTATTTGAAATGAACATGATTTGTCTAGTGACATATCAGGGCCATTTTATGATTATTGGAAATACATTTCTTACATACGGTTCCTTTAATCAACAGAGTCAGTGTACTGATGAAGGAGTAGACTAAACAGACATATATGGAAGGTTTGCAAAGTGATTTCATGCTTCCTTTAAAGAGAATTTTTAGTTTTCAAAATATAGAAATACAGTATTTTATTTTGACACATGGTGTGGCGACTGTATTTTGTAGTTTAGGCTATTTTGATACACTTGAAATTAGGATATTTGATATTTTATTTAAAATATATTTTGATGTATTTTTGCCCATCCCTGGTTGGAACTCCTGCTGCTGCTGTCCAAGTCAAACTACAGTTAGCATTTTTGAAGTGCAACTCTGCCACCTAGCTGCCATTCGTAGCACATTTGATGAGTGAATTTTGAATTGAAGCAAGTGACAGAAAGAAGATTAGCCTAGAAATCTAGACGCACCCAGCGGCAGCCAATGTAATGGCTCTTCAGGCTAAAAGAAGATGGATTTCTAAAGACATTAGCCTATCATGGTTATCAACACTCTTCTGTGTGTGCATCTTGATTCTTTGTTTCAGACATGATCATGCTGAGATGTAGCCTGGCTACAATAAGGAAATGACAAAAAAGACATTGCTGCTAGTTCACAGAACCAACATCCATCACATGGGCTGAAACACAGGTCTCCTGTTAGCCTACATGTAATGTTCTAATTTCTCAATTGGAATTACATTTGTGTTGTCTGATATTTCAGACCTTGGTCTACACTAAATTAAATTACATATAGCCTATATAATATAAAATAAAATGATTTAATTTTGATATCATAATTTAACAGGTAGGATGACGAGGTGTACTTGGGTAGGATAGGCCTATAGCCTGTAGGTGTCTCTGTGGAGCTGCCAGTCGTATCAGACTGCTGCCAGCTTTTAATAGCGTTGCAGCACGCCCACCGCTTCTTTCCTTTCCCTCGGACGCGCCAGCAGGACCCTATCCGCAGCTGACCGTAGCCATGGCGCTGTTGAAGACCAGCAAGCTTGTCTCCGCCGTCGGAGCTTTCTCCCCGTCCCTGGGGGTCTTCCCCTCTCGGGCAAGGTAACCTTAATGTTGTGTTTGCTCACTTCCTCACTCATATCGTTGCTTTCAAGAACATGGCGTGTTTCACGGTGCGTCTGAGGTCCTGTAACAGATCTCTCACGGTCGGCTTTAACGTTACCGAATGAAGGGTTGGCGGCGCCGTTGACCTTGCCGTGTAGCTCGAGGAGGCTACAGGCACGCTACTAAATGCTCCAGCTGCTCGTGACTCACTTGCTCATTGTGTTGGCATTACTGATCTTTAAGTAGAACGTGACATTGTAATCTATGGTTGACATGTGGAAGATGCTGGAGCCCACTCTCAGTGCGCGGAAGTTATCATTGAATGATTGCGATGTGGCTGTGGTGACCGTGAGGTGTAATCGTCTTCATGATCACAAGACTTTATGATGATGTTTTTCATTATTGTGTTAAGTGAACCGTGCGCCCTTAGGCCTACAAACGTTAAGTTGCCAATCTTAAACGAGCTGGGAATCACTATTCGGGCCATTTTTTTGGTCTGAAATTGAGAAGGATGTGCAACTTGAGAGCTGCTCTAGACACAGGGGCCGTTTTGTAAATGGCTACAGACAATAACCAATATCCCTCTTTTGTAAAGCGCCCTTTCTTGTTCGCCAATGTAGGCCTAAATGCATTATTGGTTTAGGAATGCTGTGGTTTCGGCGTTGCGGGTCAGAACGTGTTCTAATTTTTGATCCGTAGAGGACACCGTACGTGTGCTTATCTAAGATATGATTGGCTAATGTGTGTTGCCCTCTAGTCACCGATTGGTGAGATGTTTTCCGCTTCTCACTGTAGCGTAATGACTGATGCTCGTGTCCTTTTGAGAGGATCCTAGAGGACAAACAGCCTGCGCTTATAATTTCGATCAGTGTTATTTGAACACGACTGATATTGATTACTGTAGCTCTAGTGATGTACACACTACACAGAAAGTTTTTGAAGCATCCCGTATCTCCCATCGCACGCGCAGGCAGGCCTAGCGTAAATCGAGCTTCCATTCTCTGACGCCATGAAGATGCATAGCAACCCACACGCAGGCCATTCACGAGGTGTGTTCAGTCACGTCTCTAAAACTAGGGGCCGCATGAATAAGTAAAATGTGCGAGATTTAAGAGCTAGCAGTGGTTTGATTAGCTTAGACGACTTCTTATAGTTGCGTTTCAGCACTAATCTTATCCTATTAAGACAAGACACTTGAGAGATCCGATAAAGATCCTACATACTCCACCGCCGTGACTACCGCAGATGTCCTTATCGGACTACATAGTGGACTTTGCACTGATAAAGGAAAAAAAAAACGGCTGATCAAAGAGATACCATGATGATTTGCTTCAGTTGGACTTGGGCACTGTGAACCAATATCTTGTTAACTCTCAACTAACCCAGTGCTACATGGGCGAGCAGAAACAGCTGAGTGTCAACTGTGTGTAGGTAGGATACCCAGTGCACGGGTTCGAGTTGTGTCCACGCACGCGCGGCTGCGGTGCATGTAACTCAACCCCAGAAGTGACCTTTTCTTCAGTGGCTCTTCCCTGACCTCACACAGATGCACCTCGCTATACATACACACCCCTGCAGACACATCCTAAAAGTGTAGCCTACACACAAAACACACATTATTATAATTTATGCATGCTCAAATGCTTGCACATCACATTGTACATATACCGTAAAAACTCTAAATCCAAATTAGACGCAGGCTCCTTTCACCAGCCTGTTTTTGTACAGGTTTGACAAATAAAGGCAGGTCTCAATTAGAAGCCTGGTCTGTTTATATAAAGTTGTATAAAAACCCCTTAAAGCCCAGCAGATCACGCTTAGTTCACGCACCGAAATGTCAGAATAGATGGCACTGCTCAAAACATGCATTTTCATCTGATGAAAGAGAGTTAATTTGCCAGAGTTCTGAAATGTTTTAACTTCTGTCAATATAGACCTGTTATGCAGCATTAGATTGCTTGTCTGGGTTATTTTGCTTGTCTTTACCTCGTGTGTGTGTGTGTGTGTGCGCGCCAGCTCCTGGTGGACCGAGGTGCAGATGGGACCCCCAGATCCCATTCTCGGGGTGACAGAGGCGTTCAAGCGCGACACCAACCCCAAGAAGATGAACCTGGGTGTGGGGGCATACCGTGACGACAACGGAAAACCCTTCGTGCTCAGCTGTGTCCGCAAGGTACTCAGACGCATTTGGCAAAGACGCACGCACACACACAGTCCAGTATGCAGAGCAACAGGCACACATCACAGGGCCGCCTGTGTCTTTTGACCTCTTTGTGTTTGAGACCAAGAACTGAGAACCTAAGAGATTTTTAAAGCACATAGCCCATGCATATAGTCGTTTTACTAGTGGTAGGTAATGATCTCTTCCTGTTTCTGTAGAATGTCAGTGTTGCCTGAGATTGCTGATACTGGCATTTGCTGGTTTTGGTGAGCGAGAGACGCATACATGGTCAAAAAGCTACAGGGCAGAAAGGTCGAAAGCCCATTGCAGAAGAGGTGTGTGTGTGTGTGTGTGTTTGTCCTTCTAGGATTGGCTGCATGGGACGGGAGGATCAGAGGGGTGGGTAGGAGGCGAGGCGCAAGAGTGTGTGTGTGTGTGTGTGTGTGTGTTTGTGTGGGGGTGGAAACATTGGCGATTTGGGCTGTGTTAGCATGTGTTTTTGAGTCATGCTTAACTATTAACATATGTTTTTTTTATTATTATTTATGGCTAAACTGCACACACATGGCTCTGCTGCCTTACCCTGGCCAGAGCTCCTCTCTCTAACACGCTCGCTCCCTCCTTCTCTTCCTTTACTCTCGCTCCCTCCTTCTCTTCCTTTACTCTCGCTCCCTCCTTCTCTTCCTTTACTCTCTCTCACTCTCCTCTGCTCTCTCTCCATCTCATGCAGTTGTTTCAGTAAATATCACACTCGCGTTGCTGTACCAGGCCGTGTTCCATGGTATGAGTGTTAGGTCTGTTTAACCCTTGTGTGTATAAATGTGAAGGTGGTGGAGGAGGCCTATGTGTCAAGGCAGAGCCGCTCATCACTTACAAACAGCTCGGTATGCAGAGCCCGGCACAACATAGGTTTCCGATGTAAATATGACCAGAAGTGTGTGTGTGTGTGTTTGTAGGCAGAGGCTCTGATTGCCTCTAAACAGCTGGATAAGGAGTACTTGCCCATCGGTGGTTTGGGGGACTTCAGTAAGGCCTGTGCTGAACTGGCTCTGGGATCCGACAGCGAGGTGCTCAAAAGCAAACGGGTAAGTGCGTGTTTGTGTGATGTGTACTCCATCTGTGTGTTTGTATAGTGTGTGGTATCTTTGATCCATTTAGCGGTGTTTCTGTGGTATCGTGTGTACATGTGTGTGCTATGCTGTATGTGTGTCTTGAGGATGTATACACCTGTGTGTGTGTCGAATATATTGCATATGCACTAAGCAGCGTTTTGTGTGTTTGTTTGTGTCACGGATGTACTGTATAAACCTGTATAGTAATTGTTTACTTCAGTTGTTCAGTGTGTTTGTGTCTGTCTGTCATGTACTGTGTGTTTTTCACCTGTGTGAAGCAGTGTTCTTTTCTTCTTTGTGTCTCAGACCATAACAGTCCAGACCATATCAGGCACTGGATCACTCCGGATCGGATCCAACTTCCTGGTATGTCACTTCCTCCTGTTGTGTCTTCCTGTATCTTTATGGTGTATAATGAGATATTATGCCACGTCAGGTTCTGCAGTCGCTGCCTCCTCTGGTAATAGTATTGATTGATGTAGTATTAAATGCTCTGGTCCTCTGCACTGTAGCTTGAATGTTATTACTCATTTTTGTAAGTTGCTTTGGATAAAATGTCTCTCTGACTGTGCTTGTGTTTGTGTCTGTGCTTGCGCCTGTGATCCCACAGTCTCGTTTCCACACGGTGGCGAAGGACGTGTATCTCCCTAAGCCGTCTTGGGGGAACCACACCCCCATCTTCCGTGACGCGGGCATGCAGCTCAAGTCCTACCGCTACTACGACCCCACAACCTGTGGCTTCGACTTCACCGGGGCCCTCGACGACATCTCGGTACGTCCATCTCCTATAGCGCAGCTCTCACTCAGGAAATGTGTCGAGTAGGGAATTGATGGGATTTGATCAATGTTAATGCCATTGTTGATTCTGCTTATTGGTCCGATGATTAATTAAGCAATATAGCACGAGTGAGAGTGGGGTTGGTCATGGATATTCCCACGGGTGTTGTTCGGCCGTAGCCACGAGGCCGGAGGCCTATACACTATCACACAGGCATGTGGAGGTCCTCATAGATAATCAGATCAGTGAGCTGTTCGCTGGATGCCAGTTGTTGTATCACATGATCATTTGATTGGTTAGGTCATTGAATTAATTGATTAAAGGTGAAAAAAGGGATGGAGGGAGAGAACGAAAGTCTAGAACATGGACAGATAATGAAATTAAATTAATGAATGGATGGATGACCGGCAGAATAGTGAGTTGGAACACACATGGAAGTAATAATAAAAATAATCGTGATAATGATTTTTGAAATAGTCGAGCAGCCCTTCATGAAAGAATGATCTCTAAATGTGGTTGTTATTGTTCTTGTTCCAGAAAATTCCAGAGCACAACGTGATCATGCTGCACGCATGCGCCCACAACCCCACTGGGGTCGACCCCCGGCCGGAGCAGTGGAAGGAGATGTCAGAAGTCATCAAGGTGTGTGTGTGCGTGCGGTCGTGAGATTATCTGTCCTATGTCCAGATTAGTATTCATTCTTGTATCATGTATGGCATTGCATTGCATTACATGAGATTTGGAGCCAAACATATCACAGAGCTCTGTTTGGAGCATATGGAGGTTCATTTGCAGCTTTGTGTATGGAGGATTGTTGAGTTATTCAGGACAACAAATAATTTCATATGTATTTCTGCACAACATATGCTAGTTTGAGCCATGCAAATGACTTAAATCGCTGTCCAGAACGTGTCCACTCATACAGTATCTCCAGATAGTTTGAGACACAAACTTTAAACTGGTTGAATTAGCATGTGTCAGGAACCCCCCACAGAGTTTGTGTGGCACCGAAGGAAGAACTTAAGTTCTCTGCAGGTGTTCTGGCGGATTCATTAGGTGAATTAACCGCTGTTTGAGTTGTGTGTGTAAAGTTAAATTAGGACTGAAATGCTAAAAATGAAGGTGAAATGAATATATTGACTATCTATCAATATTCCCCTGCAGAAGAGGAAGCTGCTGGTGTTCTTTGATATGGCCTATCAGGGTTTCGCCAGCGGGGACATCGACCGCGACGCCTGGGCCGTGAGGTACTTCATCGAACAGGGCCACAACGTCCTCCTCTCCCAGTCCTTTGCCAAGAACATGGGCCTCTACGGTCAGTATGTCAGTGTGTCTGTGTCTCTTTGTCTGTGTGGCTGAAAGTGTTTAATTGCTGGAGGTGAGCACATTCATTTATATGTTTGAGACTCATTGTGCATGTGTGTGTTTCATTGCTGGCAGAGTGCACATTTATTTACATGTTTGAGACTGTGTGTGTGTGTGTGTGTTAGGTGAGCGTGTGGGAGGGTTCACAGTGGTGTGTGCGGACGCAGAGGAGGCTAAGAGGGTGGAGTCTCAGCTGAAGATTCTGATTCGTCCCATTTACTCCAACCCGCCAATGAACGGAGCACGCATCGCCTCCACCATCCTCCACACACCTGAGCTACGCTCACTCTGGTAAACACACACACACACACACACTCTAGTAAAAACACACACTCAAAAAAACACACACATCGCCTCCACACACCTGAGCTACGTGCACTTTGGTAAACACACACACACACACGCATCGCCTCCACACACCTGAGACTCTGGTGCGCGCTCACACACACGCGCACGCATGCGAACACGCGCAAACACGTTCACAAACACGCATGCACACTCTCATCACTTCCACCATCCTCAACACACCCGATCCAAGAGCACTTTGGTAAACACACACACACACACACACACACACACACACACACCAACACCACCATCCTCAACACACCCGATCTAAGAGCACTTTGGTAAACACACACACACACACACACACACACACACACACACACCAACACCACCATCCTCAACACACCCAATCTAAGAGCACTCTAGTAAACACACACACACTACTTCCACCACCATCCTCAACACACCCGAGCTAAGAGCACTCTGGTAAACACGCATGTGCCCAGGCAGGCAACTTGTCCTCACTTACAACTCAGAAATACCATCAACCGTATATAGCTCCTCAGGCCTGTCAGGTGAATAACCTTGTGTGTGTGTGTGCGTGCGTGCGTGCACGGGTGTGTGTGTGTATAGGCTGGACGAGGTGAAGGGTATGGCTGACCGCATCATTAGGATGAGGGAAATGCTGGTGACCAACCTGAAGAAGGAGGGGTCCACACACAACTGGCAGCACGTCATTGACCAAATTGGCATGTTCTGCTTCACTGGACTTAAACCTGAACAGGTAACACACACACGCAATCACATGCAGAGCCAACTTAAGTGTAATGAAAAGGTTGGAGTTATCTCCTGTAATGACCTAAAATTAATCTTGTGTGTGTGTGTGTGTTTCAGGTGGAGCGCCTGACCAAGGAATTCTCTGTGTACATGACCAAAGACGGACGCATCTCGGTTGCTGGTGTGACGTCTGGGAACGTGGAATACCTGGCACATGGCATCCACCAAGTCACAAAGTAGAGCAATGCATGCTGGGAGGGGAAGTCCAGTCAGAGCCACACACATCATTTCCTGTTTCTGTTTTCAATCCTGCATACAGCAGCCGTCTGATTGGCTGCTGGTTCCCCTTTGACCTGGAAGAGATGCTCATTGTGTGACCTCATGAAATGTTCTGTCATACAACCAGTTGCAATCTCTTAAGCAGAAAAATAACATCCTTTTAAACTCATCTGTTTCTGTACAGCTCTTGTTTTGAGTGTTTGTGTGTGTGATGGGATTATGTGTAATCATGTGATTCTGTAATTTGACCCTCATGCTACTTTGAGATTTTCATACTGACAGTCATTTCCTGCTCTTACAAAGGGTCACGCTACATCCTATCTGTTTGTAGTCCAAGGAATGTACACACACACACACACACACACACACACACACACACACACACACACACTAATGATGCTCCTGTCACACCTGTACCACACACACACACACACACACACACACACACACACACACTAATGATGCTCCTGCCACACCTCTACCTGTACGACACACACACTCTCAGAGCAGAGTGTATGTGCTGAGAAGTGGTTTAAGGGTCTGCTGTTGACGGTGCCTGGTTCCCTGGGGCTGCTGTCCCGCGTTTCTCTGGTTTACTGTACCGCACTTTACCTTTGGCACTTAGATGATGTGGTTTTATCTCCTCTTTCTGTGGCTCAGCTGGCATTACAAAGGCAGGGTACACCTCAGTCATGCTACACACACACACACGTACGTGTATGATGAGGTTAACGGTTTCAAACAAAGTGCTTGTATGTTTTTGTGAACATGTGTGAAAAAACACACACACTCATAACTGTTTGTACTCATCAGTTGTCAATAAACTGCGCTCTGGTACTGTTGTGTCTGGTAGTTTTCATCCCTTTTACATAACCAGTGGATTGTCCTCATGCACTCTGAAACACACAGACACTCGGGAGCATGCAAACTGAAAATGATATTTACTAGGGAGGTATTTTAAGAGGCCAGGTTTGTCACTGAAGCTTACTCTGAGTGAACTTCAAAGGGTTTGTAAACCACGTACTCAGGTGTAGAACCCCTCAGGGTTGTCTTTCAAACTGGAACACACACACATGCAGTAGAGCACTCAACGAATGTTTTTTTACCTACAGAGAACGCAATTCTTGAACCGATTCCGTTCAGAATTCTTTGATCTTTCGTGCTATCTAGTGAACCAGACCACATTTCCACCAGTTTTGAACCGAACCAAGGGTCCGTCATCAATAATGTGTTGCATGCATAACGAAAGTTAATGAGATACTGAAATGCTTGTTAATCTGCAGTGTAGTGCTGACTTGTTTACGCATGGTACCAGTTGATATCTACAGAAAAGGGGGGGGGGGTCCGAAGCACGGTGCCACGTTCCGTACCGTTTAGGACTATTGGTTGAAATGCTCGGAGTCGAACGGTTCAAACAAGTTGGTTCACTAACGGGAACGGAACCGGTTCTCTGACGGTGGAACCGAGTAGGTTTGCAGAATTATCAGATGTCAGGGATGTGTGTAGAAACAGAGAACAGGTAGGTAGAAATAGTGTGTACAGGTGCTGGTCATATAATTAGAATATCATTAAAAAGTTGATTTATGTCAGTAATTCCATTCAAAAAGTGAAACTTGTTGCCTATATTATATTAATTCATTACACACAGATGTATTTCAAATGTTTATTTCTTTTAATTTTGATGATTATAACTGACAACTAATGAAAATCCCAAATTCAGTATCTCAGAAAATTAGAAAATTAGGCAAATACAAAAAAAGTTTTTTTGCCAACTGAAAAGTGTGAACATGAAAAGTATGAGCATGTACAGCACTCAATCCTTTTGCCTGAATTACTGCAACAATGCGGCGTGGCATCGGTCAGTCTGTGGCACTGCTCAGGTGTTATGAGAACCCAGGTTGCTCTATAGTGGCCTTCAGCTCTTCTGCATTGTTGGGTATGGCGTATCGCATCTTCCTCTTCACAATACCCCATAGATTTTCTATGGCAGTGGTTCTCAACCTTTTTTCAGTGATGTACCCCCTGTGAAATAAGTTTTCAGCCAAGTACCCCCTAACTAGCGCAAAGCATTTTTAGTTGAGAAAAAAAGACTTAAAACAGAGCACTGTGACATCCGTGTCTAATTTATTAAACTTTGGAACCACGACTCCATCCATAAACTTCAACCACGACTCCATCCATAAACTTCAACCACGACTTGATTTAGATTAAGTGTTAGTATAATTTTATTTTAGTATAATTTATATTGTTTTAGTATAATATTTAGCATATTCTTTATCTTCTACTGTCCTTACTGCTTAGTTGTGTTTTTATATTATATACTTTAATTACTCTTTCTGCTGTTAAAGAATGTGTTTGTGTTGTATGTATGCTGCTGAGACCTTGAATTTCCCCTGGGGATCAATAAAGTATCTATCTATCTATCTATCTATCTATCTATCTATCTATCTATCCATCGTTTGAGTTTTGACAGTGATTGACAGGTGATGACGGGTGGCATGTGACAGGTTGGGTCGAACCATCCTGGTATGAGGGGGACTCTGGGTTTTAAGGATAATGACATTGAATAGCCTACTGAAATATAATTTTATTAACTTATATTTTCCTGAAATATTTATTAAATAATTGTTTTTAAAGTATATTTGCATGATTTGCATCGATTCTACTTTTTAAATCTATGTATATTTTAACCATAAGCTGTTTTTAGGGCATTTTCACTACCTTCATTCATAAAGGATTTATTCTGGTCATTGTAATTTTGCATTTGTGGATCACCAGCAGACACAGTTTTCGTTTTCGCATTTCGCATTGTGGATCACGTATTTTTGAGGCAAACTTTGCGGCAGAGAAGCCACCCAGATCCACAAGTAGCCTGCTGACACTTTCTAATCCAGTAGATGGCAGTGTTGTTCTATGGGACTCATAACCAAAGATTCTTTGCTATTAACACACAGAGCTAGCGAACCTTGTTCTTAAATCTAACAAGTTATGCCTTTTACAACAAGCTTTTTGATGAAAAAGTGGTGTTTCATTTCCATTATCTTTGTTTAGTAAACGCATAAAACCGTCAGTTTGCAAGCGAAATCAAGAATTACGATCTTTGAGTTTGTTTATAGTTACCTAGCAACCGAGGCTTTAACCTGTTGAGGAGTGAATTATTTTCCTTGTTCCTTCTAGAACTCTACGCAAACAATCTATATAGTTTCAGTGTTCTTTATACAGTCTATGGGGAAAATCTCTGAGGGTAATTGTCGCATCATAATATGGAACTTTCGGATTGCAAACATTCTAATCACATATTTGTGACCGTACTCCTCAACAGGTTAAGTGTTAAAACCAAAGATTCTAGAACAGAGTTATGAACATCAGACGCTTGAGTGAAATCTCGACCTTATTAGTGATTGATAGCCTATCTTATGCACTGTGTTTAAGCAGGCCAGTCTCAGGAAGTGTCAGACTACACAGGCTGCCAAAACTTGTCCTCACTACAATATTTCACTGGATCTGGGTGGCTATTCTCTCTGCAAAAAAGTTTGTCTTAAAAATAGCATGATCCACAAATGCTGATCCACAAATAAAGTCACATGGTTAGTAAAAGCGAAAACTGTGTGCTGGTGATCCACAAATGCAAAATTAGATTTTCACAAAGGCAATTATCTTTTTTCAGTTTTACAAATGCCATTTCATTTACAAATACACATGTACAATTGTGAAAACCAATTTACAAGTTACAAATATGACTTGTGGATGTCAAAACGAAAACTTAAAATGCAAGTCAAAAGAAATATTTGTGGATGTCGCCATCTACTGGATTACAAGTTACAAATATGCGATTTCTGTGTGCCGGTGAATTAAAGTAGGCCTTTTACGTGTGGATTTGTGTGACTTTCATGTGAAGAACGTCTCAAAAACAAGTAACTTTGGAAAGCTTAAGAATCGTGTGCTGGTGATCCACAAATGCAGAATCACATTTCACAAATTTTCGGTTTTACAAATGGCACTTTATTTACAAATGCACATCTATATTTGTAAAAATCAATATAATGAAGTTACAAATATGATTTTTTATTTGTAGATATCAAAACACACATGCAAATCAAGAAATATTTGTGGATCCCCTCTGCGCATATACAAATATTATTGAGACAAATTTAGCTCCATACAAGTCACCCCTACTGCAAAGCTTATCATGAGGGAACACAAAATAATAATAAAAAAATGTTTCCGACATCAAAAGAACATTTTTAACTGAATCCCATTGGGATCTCTGTAATTCTCAGCTCACAATGGTGGAAAGTAGGCCTAACTACTACCTCAAGTTCTGTACTTAAAGGTATACTATGCAGGTAGGCTATTTTTGGAGAGTTTAGAGCTCCCTCTAGAGTCCCGATGTATTTATATGTTACTCTGCTATTGTAAATAGCAAACTTCTCGCGACTTTTACCCCCTGTACACTGTAAAAAATGACACAGTAGGAATGCATGAAAAAAATGAGGCAACTTATTACACGTGAAAATATTAGGGAAAAATATAACCCTATTATTTTTAAGAATATAGATTTTAACAAATCATGGAAATTTACTTAAATTATTCATGTATACAAAACAAATTGTGTAAAATATCTCAATGCAATTAAGCATATTCAAAATAAATCAAGGAAATTTCCCTGATTTTTTTCTGGTTAATATCATGATAAAATCCGTGTAATATAGTTGCCTCACTTATTTTGAGCAGTTATGCATGTTTTAAATAAGTCTATTACTATACATTTTAAAGGATGTGGTGTATATACACAATTAGAGAGTCAGTATTTCATTTAACAGCATTTATTCAGTGTAAATTAAACCTGGACGTTGAGAAAAAAAAAAACAACAATAGCTTGGGCATTTAAAAAAAACATTTAAAAATATTCAGGCGACTGACAGAGATATAACAAACATATCATCTTCATCAACATCTACACAAAATCCTCCAACTCTCCAAAAAATGCAAGCCAAACTGAGTAATCCTGGGACAAAGGGGCCTTGGTCAGACAGGTAACCAAGGACCCAATGCTGACTATGAATGAGATCCAGAGTTCCTTTAAGAAGATGAGAGAAGTGTAAAGAAGGACAAACATCAGTTCAAAATTGTTTTTACACAACAATTCTACTACCAAATTTAGGTTTTTCTTGTCACGCTGCAGGCAAGTTGTGTGAGAGGCTATATGTGCACAATAATGCTTCTACTTTGTTTTTCACATTACAAAACAAAACATACCCATGCATTTCAACAATGTGGCTGACCAGGATATGATGCCGTCTTGTGCAGTGTGTCAAGGTGCTCAATCTCTTACACTCCTCCATTGTTTCCTCTCCTCCTGAACTCTTCTCCAGAACCTCCTGGACCATCTATGGGTAAAAGAGAAACAATAGCGGTGATACACTTGTAAAGAGAAAACTTACCTGCACCCTCTAAAAACACAGGAAATGTATTAAAGTGTAACTCAAGAGCACAAACAACCTAGGGTATATTTATGGTAGTGTGGTAGCAAAATTGTGTTAATTGGTGGAGTTTTGAGCAAGACTGCAACACAGACAGCAGCATAGGCTACAGTGAAAGTTAAGGGGGCAGCAAGCATGTTGAAAAAACAAACACTATTTTAAACCACTGGCAGTGCTCAAAATATGATTACACTTGGTAGTGTGGTGAGGGTCTCTACAGACAAACTAAAAGTGTTATAAACTTTTGAAAGTGTACAGGAGATTATAACAAGACCTGTATCTGAAGGAAGAAAATTGCCTAAATTCGTGTTCCGTTAAGCCAAATGAATGGAGCGTTCGATCTTGCAGCACTGGATCTGCCAGCAGATCTGGCTGAATCTAAAAAACATGCCTTCACGTTCAGCCAGATCTGTGTAGTGCTGCAAGATTGAACGATGTCCAGTTGGTTTGACACTACCGAACACGGGCCAGGCTTCCATTTGGAGGACAGACAAGGATTTTTCCTAGTGAGATTTTAATTTTAAATGCTCACCCATTTGGCCTTTTCTGCTGCATCCCTATGGCAGAGGTGTTCTCTCCTGCACCAGGAGATTGATGCCCTTTGTTTGAAGAGGACCTCTCCATATCACTTCAGAAAAGTGAAGAATTTAGAGTAGAAGAACCTGCTGGCACAAATTCTGCAAAAACACAAAATTGGAATCTTAAAGGGTTGCTTTAAGAATTTAAGAAATTCAGTTTCCAATTTTAGTTAATTTAATTCAACTAAAGGGTAACAAAATCTTTTTTACCTTACCCACTGGCCAAGTGATCTGATATCAGATGCATGCAAACATGGATTTTAAATGTATTAGCTAAGCTCACATAAAACCTTACCTTCTTCAATGAAACTTTCATAAGAAAAACCAGGCTGCAGTTTGAGGTACTTTTTTAGTCCACGGTACTGGACCTTGATGAGCATTTTGCCAACCCTGTTAAAACAAACAAAATCCATAATTATATAAACACAAGAACCACAATTGACTATCAGCAGTATATCAACTAACTTAACTAGCAAAGGACTTCCAAAATTCATCCTGACATCATTTTACCATGTAGGCTACCAAATGTTTTAACCGCAGACAAACAGAAGTGTTTTGTGTTCAAATATGTTAACATAATCGCTAAATAACCCAAATAAAACCAACAGACACTTAACTAATATCAATACTATTACTGAGAATGGACAATGCACCTAACCTTAACCAACAACACCAACAGTTACCTTACACCGTGTATGCTACAAATGCCTAAAAGAATGCCCTGGTGGTCTCAGCTAACGTTATTAGTCAGTCAACAGATCCCTTTAGTGCCAGACAAGCATTTGACACCACACTAGATCGCTTAGAACAGTGGAGTCCTGGCTAACTAATGTTAACCAGCTACGTTAGCATGTTAGCTATTCCCCTCAGTGGCTATTAAAATTCCAACCAACCATTTTCAAATTAAGTTTACAAAAGATTAAGACATAAATTCGAGCTCAATAATATATTAATGTCAGTTTAGAGTGTCCCAAGTATTACAAATGATGATAAACTTGGCCATTTGAAATTGATAAGGTTATAATATAACCTACCGAAGTTAAGGTTAGCTTGCTGGTTAGTTTACCAACCATCTGAGTAGCAGCTAGCTTCTACAGCTAACGTTAGCGACCTTGCTACTGTTAAGCTAACTTCACCAATATTTCCTAGTAGGTCAAACACGTTGGTATGAAAATATATACCTGTGATGTGACATTACTTAATTGTATATTTGTAGTAGGTTTCATGCTAGCTTTCACAAGTAGGAACAAAATACTTTACCTTTTACTATTCCATGCTGAACTTCAATGGCGTCCGTCTTGAGGCATTCTTTTCAAAATCTCAACTGAAGGGACGTTTTTCAGATGTTCAAAATATTTGAGGAAAAGGCTGCACATTTATCAGCGAGAAATTGTGCAATTTCCCACAATTCTTTTAGGGAACATTTTTCTCTGAATATATTTCTCCTGGAAATGTAGTTGGATTTATTTGGGGAAAACATAATAGTTATTTTTTAAGGCGACTGACTGCTTCAAGAAATTAAGTCATACTTGATTTTTGTGTGTAATTTCCTTGGCACCAGGATTCATTTTTTACAGTGTAGCCTACACAATGCAAATGCTTTTGTTGCGAAGGTGAAGGATTAATAACAGGGAAAAACTCCAAAGAGCTATATCTACTGACAAGGTAATGTTTCAGATTCTCGCGAGTTTTGGTGGGGCGCCACTCTTGGAAGTTGCATGGCTGGTTTTCTCGGTAGGGACTCGCTATGTCTTTGCTGTATAGCTATGCTAGGTGAACAATTCAACTGTTACAAGTTCGTTTACCATCAAATTGGCTTCATAAAGGTGAAAATCTTGCATAGTGTGCCTTTAAGAACAAATATGTAAAGTTTATATGAATATTTTTTTCTTATTGTCTACATTGACCATATTTCAGAGGGAAATATATCAAAAATGGCCACAGCAAAGAAGAGGAATTATCTAATGTGTTGGTATTTGTTGGTAGAGTACCCATCATGAGTGTGGTGAAGGGTGGTGGCTCTGGGACGCCCTCTGGAGTTGTCATGGGCACCGATGAAGGTCGGTGCCTGCTTGATAGCCACAGTGACATGCTCTTGAAGGCTGCTCTGTTGGTCATGTGTTTTGCCCACAAAGATTGCTGTGTTGGTGATTTTGCGTTTGATGTTAAATAGATTTGGTTGTTGATTGACCGCAGTGGGAAATCCCCTACCTGTAGCACAAGGATTTGAAGACCTCTCTTGTGTATCTGAAATCCTGGTTATTTTGCCTAACTCCTGAAGAGGTTATAAAATAGGATGTGTTACTTGCAGAGAGTATTGTGGTAAAAAGTAAAGGATCTATTCCACAGACTGAGCGTCAGAGTTTTATTTCCCAGATGGCAGTATCAGTGGAGGCCGGAGTACATTTCTTGTTGTATTTAGATTTCAGTGAAGACGGTGTGGTATTTACATAATGAATATGAACTGCTCTGACTGTTTTCATTAAAGGCCTCTGGCCACAGTAGTCTAATCAATTATTTTTTTAAGTGGATTATATGATCTTAATCTTTACAATTTTTCTAAAACAGTAGACAATCTTCTAGCAAATATGCAAATGTATACGTTGAATCAAATAAAATATAAAAAGCAGTAAATCTATTTTTTACAAAAAAATATTTACAAAAGTCTTCAATAATACATTATTGTCAGATTACTGGCTCTTTTCAAATACTTTCTTCTGCTTCAGATAAAGAAGCTGGTAGATTTCAAACTGCGCCTCCATGCGCTCAGGAACTGGAAGCTTGGCCAGCATGTCCGCCACCATCATCCCAAAGCGCTGCTCCTCCCTCTGACTCTGGCTGTCTCTGGTGCGATCGTTCTGTTGGAGCAGGCGGAGGAGGGCGTCCTCCATGACGCTGGACGAGGATTTCCTCTTCCGGGACGTGGAGGTGGTGGAGAACGGTGAGTCACCGGTGGACACTGAGGAGGCCGGGCTGAGGGGCGACTGGGGGGAGGCTGAGGCGGAGGTCACGGGTGGTAGCCCTGCTGTTGGAGGCGCAGCTGGAGATGGAGTCACTGGCAGCAGAGATGGAGTAGAGTTCCCTGGGGAAGAGAACAGAACTGAGGGCATGCTAGAATCATAATGGAGGCCAGATTTATTCAAACATAGTCTCTAACAGGTAGCCCCCCAAGCACACACAAATCACAGTGTTACCTGTTAAAACCTGTTTAATTTCATAGCCAATCACATAGGCATCCTGTCCCCTTCCGATACAAAATGATTAATTGCCAATTACATTAATTGTTCCGTCAATATAATTTATCAGTGATGACTTCACCAAAGTCCACAGCAACCTCTTCAGACTTTCCAGGTAACAGTACAGAGTCAAGAAGCTGAACGGTGCCTTAAAAGACGTATGAAACTTATTCAGCTGTTTCAGTTCAGTTCAGATCAGCTAAGTGAATAGACTGCATGCTATACCACTATAAAACGTGAGTTGCGCTTGGGTACTTTCAGTTTGTCAAGTCTCAGAGAGAAAAATGTTCCCTGAGGTGATGTAACCTTGAGCTATTCCTGACTTTTGGGAGACAGAGAAATGTCTTGTCTGGCTTATAGGGCATTGCCAAATTAGTTAATAACTCTTTATCCTTATATTTGTGCTATGTGTATTTGCATAGCCTGAATCTTTTTGTCCATAAAATGTAAACAAAACAAAAATGATATGCTACAGCCTATCAAAAGTTACCCATCATAACCCCAACATTATAGACATCAATTTGATTCACGTACCTCTGGTCGAACGCCGGAACTCATGATTTCGGTCCCGGTCGCGGACCCGGTGATTCACATAATCGGAGAGCCAGCTCAAAAGTGAGAACATGCGAGGAACGTTCCCGTCATCGCTACTTCGCCCCCTGAGCATCTTCTTTGCCTTCACAAATCTGTCTCTTAAATATTTCCATTTATTCCGACACAGAATCTCTTCTCTTCCCAAAGTCTGAGAAATTTCCCGCCACGACTTATTGCATGCCTGCAAGTCTTTATATTGTTTTAAAGACGGATTGTACAGGTGCGGATAGCGACGGACCTCCTCACACAACTTCTCATCAAATTCAATGTCCATTTTGTTTAAGAAGCGCAAGCGCACGTTGTGCCCTTGTAGCGTAGTGGCGGGTAAGCACACGCGGACATCCGCATCGAGCCTTGCGCACATCCGTTGATCAAGAGTTGTACGTCACCCGTATTTGCAGACGCATTGTTCGTCCTTGTTAGAGCATCAGTAGACTTTATAAACTTGGTCCAGTTTTATTTTCCACACTCAACGGACGCAGAGACCGAATTGATGCGCGTTCCTGGTAAATTCGTAGGCAGCAGACGATTTTAAATAGGCAATTCGTAACAGAATACATATTCTGGAATTTAAAATACAAATGAGTAGGCTATTTAAATACAAGGATACAAGGATACAAGGAAGTTTATTGTCACATGCATATAGTTACTGGAAGTAAGAAATGCAGTGAAATTATGTCTGGTGTCAGCCTATTTATTGCATTAATGGGGCAGGGGCAGGGACTTACTATTGCAAAGCAGAGTACTGTATGTATGATGTATGTGAGTGATGACAGTGAAGATGTGTGTGTATGGAGGGAGTGGAGCAGTGACTGTGTGTGTGTGCAGTGGGCAGTGTGCTGTAAAGTATGTAGAGGATGTGTGTTGGAGAAGATCCTGTAGACAATGTGCTGTGTATGTAGGGGGCAGTGTGCAGCAAGTATGTAGGGGAGGCTTACTGTAGCAAGCAGTGTGTTGTATGTATGTGAAGTGATGACAGTGATGATGTAAGTGTGTGTGTGTTGGGGGGGTGGGGGCAGAAAGGCTAGGCAATCAAGGACATGGGTAGATGGAGGAGAAATCAAAAATAATAAATAAAATGTTCTATGGAGATGTGCAAAAGTTGGAGAAAGTCAGATATGTGTGTGTGTGTGTGTTCTGACGTGTGATGAAATAATAAAAATAAATAAAAGGTCTGTAGCATAGGGAGAGGGATGTAAAAGTGCTAAAAGTCTTGTGGTGTGTGTGTGTGTGGGGGGTTACTGGGGGGTTGTCCAGCTACTGATGGACATACTGAGCGGTACTGAATCTGAATCAGAATCAGCTTTATTGGCCAGGTTTGCGTAAACAAACAAGGAATGTTTTAGTTATATTGTGCAGCAAATGTGTGTGTGTGTCTGAGAGAAAGAATGTGTGAGGTGTTTGTGTTTATGTGTATGTGTATGTGTGTGTGTGTGTCTGGGGAGGGAGGATGCATGGGGGATTAAACCTGACTAATGCAAGCTGTTTCCGGTTGGCCATTCTTTGGGTTTCTGGTGAGTGATACCCGGAAGTCTGCAAAGGGTGATGATCACTTCTGTGAAGTGATTTAATCAGTCACCTGTCTGAGAACGTAGGTGGCAAAGTAAACGAAATGCATATAAATCCACATGAGTGAGTCTGATTGGGTCTGTACAAACAGCATATGTTCCCAAACCCATGGATTGAGAGGCAACTCAAAGTTATTATATAATAAAATATAATGTGATGCAGAGGAAGAATAACAAGGATGAATATAACATCTGGCAAGTGGAAAGAATGTCATCCATCTGCATAATGTACGCTACAGCCATTGACTTAGATATAATAACACACAGGGTTTTTTAAAGGTAAAGGTCCCCTGAAGAGTTTTTTTTTACTTTATAATAACACATATACTTTTAAATACTCTTATAACACACTCTTTTGGGGGCTTTTTTGCCTTTTATTCAGATAGGAAAGTGAAGACTGACAGGAAGGAAGTAAGTGGGAGAGAGAGATGGGGTGGGATCGGGAAATGACCGCAGGTCAGATTCGAACTTTGGTGCCCGTAGACATTTGGACCTGTAGAAGCTCATGGTATGGGTGTAGCCTGTTGATCCACAGTGCCCCTATAATACTATATTAATAGGGCTTAACACACTTCTGCCACACTCTGAGCAGCTCTTATTGTTTGTAAAACAGCCAAAAGTTTCTGTTTGGGCAAAGTACACTGAAACTTTGTTGCAAAAGACACATATTTAGTTTGTTTATTATTGCGCTTCTCAACTGTGGGGGACCCCTTTAACAGCATGCAGTTAGTCCACTAACCATAAAGAGGGCAATATAATATGTAACACCAACAGCAGCAGAGATGTCAAGATGGAAACAGCACCTGTCCCAGGGCCAGCCATGAAAACAGCAGGTATCCAAACCACCACCAGCCATGTGGACCTGAAACAACTGAGAGTTGGTTCTGATGCTGAAAGTGGGGCCTTAGAGACCGAATTGATGCGCAGCGTTCCTGGTAAATTAAGTAGGCAGCAGACGATTTTAAATAGGCAATTCGTAACAGAATACATATTCTGGAATTTAAAAATACAAATGAGTAGGCTATTTAAATACAAGGATACAAGGATACAAGGAAGTTTATTGTCACATGCATATAGTTACTGGAAGTAAGAAATGCAGTGAAATTATGTCTGGTGTCAGCCTATTTGTGCATTAATGGGGTAAAAGTGCAGTAGAAGGGGGCTGCATGGCAAGGGCTGCATAAAAAAGGTGGGGAGGATTGGGATTGGGTGGGGGCACCAACAAGGAGCACCTAAGAGCAACAGGGGCAGGGAAAACTCCCTTTACCAAGGGAAGAAACCTTGGGCAGATCCACGGCTCAAGGGGCTAACCCAACTGCCAGGGGTCTTGGTGTGTGTGTGTGTTGGGGGATGACAGGGGAGATGGGATAGTGTGCTGTGTATGTGGGGGAGAGGGCAGTGTGCAATATGTGTGTTGAGAAGCTTCCTCATGAGACACAATGTGCTGTGTATTGGGGCAGTGTGCTGTAAGTATGTTGGGGATGTGTGTTGGAGAAGCTTCCTGATGAAATAATGTGCTGTGTATGTAGGGGCAGGGACTTACTATTGCAAGCAGAGTACTGTATGTAATGTATGTGAGTGATGACAGTGAAGATGTGTGTGGGCGGGGGGGAGTGGAGCAGTGACTGTGTATGTGTGTGTGTGTAGTGTGTGTGTGGGTAGGTGGGGGCAGTGTGCTGTAAGTATGTAGAGGATGTGTGTTGGAGAAGATCCTGAAGACAATGTGCTGTGTATGTGGGGTGGGGGGGGGGGCAGTGTGCAGCAAGTATGTAGAGGAGGCTTACTGTAGCAAGCAGTGTGCTGTATGTATGTGAAGTGATGACAGTGATGATGTAAGTGTGTGTGTTGGGGGTGGGGCAGAAAGGCTAGGCAATCAAGGACATGGGTAGATGGAGGAGAAATCAAAAATAATAAATAAAAATACAGGTAGGTTATAACATTTAAATGGGTGGTATTTGGAATACAGTTAGCCTACATAGACACATTTAAAGGATTACATTTTAAATTATTATAACATGAAGGCCAAGACTTTTCAAATTCAAATGCAAATATTATTTTAACCGCACCATGTAGGCCTATAGCCTATGTATCTCTCAGATGGCTCATTTGTCTTTCCTTCTCTGATAGCCTAAATGAAAAACCTCTCAGAGAATGTAGAAGGTAAAATTAGTTTTGTTGCAGTTTAGTTTGGTCATTCTGTATTCTGTAGTGGAATACATTTTAAGTAGCCTGGCTATCCCATTGTGAAATCAAAGTTCAGGGGACTGGCTGACTTTCGGATGCCAAGTGTCCATATCGGCATGCAGAATGTTCAATTCAAGTTATTAAAACAACTGCCATAGGAATCGGTTGCAACACATTTTTTGGTGCTGTCAATTTACAGTATGTGCCACAGCTGACCCTTTCAACAATAAAAACAAAAACAATGCTTGAACGTTCTATTTAGGCCCCAATCTACTTCCTCTGCATTAAGATAATATGGAATGTTAAAAAGGAAGTCTTGTGGGGCCAACTATGATACTGATAATGGAACTCTCTTGAAAGGGTCTATAGAGCCTTTGCGTTTGTCATATCGCACAGTGCTGCTATCTGTATCCATGCCTAAAGCAGCACAATCACCAGACAATGATCATCATGCAGTTTTTGCATAGTTTTTGATTTTGATCACACACACACACACACACACACAAATGTTTAACTGATTATAGGCTACACCATGCAGGAGCACAGAAAAGGCACACCTCACTCACTCTTTTCTGTTTCTATTTTCAGTTTCTGAGCTATGAGGCTGCACTGTCTCTAGAGGACTTTGTGATCAAAAGAGTCACAGCAGAATCACTTTCAGCATCAGAACCAACTCTCAGTTGTTTTCAGGTCCACATGGCTGGTGGTGGTTTGGATACCTGCTGTTTCATGGCTGGCCCTGGGACAGGTGCTGTTTCCCATCTTGACATCTCTGCTGCTGTTGGTGTTACATATTATATTGCCCTCTTATGGTTAGTGGACTAACTGCATGCTGTTAAAGGGGTCCCCCTACAGTTGAGAAGCGCAATAATAAACAAACTAAATATGTGTCTTTTGCAACAAAGTTTCAGTGTACTTGCCCAAACAGAAACTTGGCTGTTTTACAAACAATAAGAGCTGCTCAGAGTGTGGCAGAAGTGTGTTCGCCCTATTAATATAGTATTATAGGGGCACTGTGGATCAACAGGCTACACGCCCATACCATGAGCTTCTACAGGTCCAAATGTCTACGGGCACCAAAGTTCGAATCTGACCTGCGGTCATTTCCCGATCCCACCCCATCTCTCTCTCCCACTTACTTCCTTCCTGTCAGTCTTCACTTTCCTATCTGAATAAAGGCAAAAAGCCCCCAAAAAGAGTGTGTTATAAGAGTATTTAAAAGTATATGTGTTATTATAAAGTAAAAAAAAACTCTTCAGGGGACCTTTACCTTTAAAAAACCCTGTGTGTTATTATATCTAAGTCAATGGCTGTAGCGTACATTATGCAGATGGATGACATTCTTTCCACTTGCCAGATGTTATATTCATCCTTGTTATTCTTCCCTCTGCATCACATTATATTTTATTATATAATAACTTTGAGTTGCCTCTCAATCCATGGGTTTGGGAACATATGAGTGTTTTGTACAGACCCAATCAGACTCACTCATGTGGATTTATATGCATTTCGTTTACTTTGCCACCTACGTTCTCAGACAGGTGACTGATTAAATCACTTCACAGAAGTGATCATCACCCTTTGCAGACTTCCGGGTATCACTCACCAGAAACCCAAAGAATGGCCAACCGGAAACGGCTTGCATTAGTCAGGTTTAATCCCCATGCATCCTCCTCCCCAGACACACACACACACATACACATACACACAAACACTCACACATTCCCTCTCTTTCTCTCAGACACACACACACACATTTGCTGCACAATATAACTAAAACATTCCTTGTTTGTTTACACAAACCTGGCCAATAAAGCTGATTCTGATTCAGATTCAGTACCGCTCAGTATGTCCATCAGTAGCTGGACAACCCCCCAGTAACCCCCCCCCCCCCCCACACACACACACCACAAGACTTTTAGCACTTTTACATCCCTCTCCTATGCTACAGACCTTTTTTTATTTATTTTATTATTTCATCACACGCCAAAACACACACACACACACACACACACACACACACACACACATATCTGACTTTCTCCAACTTTTGCACATCTCCATAGAACTTTTTATTTATTATTTTTGATTTCTCCTCCATCTACCCATGTCCCTGATTGCCCAGCCTTTCTGCCCCCACCCCCAACACACACACACACTTACATCATCACTGTCATCACTTCACATACATACAACACACTGCTTGCTACAGTAAGCCTCCTCTACAAACTTGCTGCACACTGCCCCTACATACACAGCACATTGTCTACAGGATCTTCTCCAACACACATCCTCTACATACTTACAGCACACTGCCCACTACACACACACACACACCACACATGCATACAGTACTCTGCTTGCAATAGTAAGTCCCCGCCCCATACACACATTGTCTCATGAGGAAGCTTCCCCCAACACACATATTGCACACTGCCCATCCCCACATCATATCTCCCCTGTCATACCAAGACCCCCTGGCAGTTGGGTTCTGCTTGAGCCGTGGATCTGCCCAAGGTTTCTTCCTTGGTAAGGAGTTTTCCTTGCCCCTGCTCTTGGGTGCTCCCTTTGTTGGTGCCCCCACCCAATCCCAAATAGCAGCCCTTTGCCACTTAATCTACTAAACCCTCTTTTCACTGCACTTTTACCCCATTAATGCACAAATAGGCTGACAGTAGACATATATGCATTTGACAATAAACTATATGCATGTGTAAATCCTTGTATCCTTGTAGTAAGAAGAGGCCTTTGTACCTTTAGGTCTGTTATGGTTTCCCATCCAATCTTAGGCCCATGTGACAAACATCATGACAATCACCATTCTATTGAGTTCTAATCACATTCCACTCAGAGCCACAAAAGCACATTCTTGATAAACTATCCCGTTAGGGGAGGATATGGGTCTAAAGTGTCCATTATTCTGACAGACAGGTTGTCTGAAGTTTGGCCTAAGTAGCTGTGCTAGACTGATCTGTGCCCCAGACCTCTGCCCGATCAGGGAGAGGACAGGTGAGACAAGGAGCTGTTTCCAAAATCATGAGTCCATGCAGTTCATCGTACCCCTCTCATATTTACATTTCACAATAGGCTATTTCTAAAGAGCTCCAGTAGCTGTGGTTGCTTGAAGGGCAGCTCAACATATAGGATAAAACTACAGACACACAACTGAAAAGACATGTTGGCAGAGACATAGGTCATTCTGTTAGTCAAAAGCCTGCCTTTTTGAGGGGGGGCACGGGCTAGGCCATAGGATAAGTTTATCGTTTTTCCTTTTTGAGCGTGGGCGTTTCACTTCTAAATAAATGCATTAACACGTGTGAAGGAAAATGTAGGCCATCTAGATCAATCATGTAGGTTGTGAAAGTTGACACCTATCTAGGCTACTTTCGGTCTATTGCTTTCAACTGATGATGTCACCGACTTTGAATCACATGACCATTCGTCACGTGTTGCGGTGCTTTATCAGCAGTAGTGGCACAGCACTTCTCAGATTTAGCGCTCTGGCGAGACTTTTAACGTCTGTGTCCTAAAACATTCTGTCAACAACCCCTTTTACACGTTTGAAACTCTAGTGACTTTGACGTTGCTGCGGTGGATTTGCTGTGGGTCCCGTGGGAATACGAGACTGGCTGATTATTGAAAAAAAGGAACAGAACAGACCGACTTGGCTGCTTCGCTAACAATAACAAACGTCTCGCTCGCAGAAGGCACTAGTGGATGACAGCCAGCCTGGTCTTTGTGAGATAGATCAGCCAGGACTTCTGTTCCTATTGGCATTTCTTTACCCGTTTTACTGGTATGTATGAACTGAGATAGCTCTGTAAATGTGATAGCTGTCATGAAAGAGTTGTTGATGGCGATGTGTTGTCCTTCATTGGTTGTTGTTTGTTGGGCGGTTGTAGCAGGACCGTAGTGATGCGAGTCAAATCAAGCGCATTTAGGTCATTCAATGTGCTTTACATAAATAAAAAGCATAGAAAGCCAACAGTCAAAGAATAGTTTAAAAGGTAAAGATCATAATAAAAAAGAAAACATAAAATGCACAAGGTAAAATCATTTAAAAATAAAGAATAATTAAAAGACAAAATAATAGACACAAGGTAGAATAATTTAAAGGCAAATTGTAACTCAGTGAAGGTAGCAGAAGGCATCTGAGAACAGGTCTTTAAGTCTAGATTTAAAACTGGCTACAGTTGGGGCCTTGATGTCTTCTGAACCGCATAGCTAAAAGCTGCTTCACCGTGTTTAGTTTTTACTAACAGGTTTTTCTCCTGAGACCTGAGAGGTCGAGAAGGTTGTGTACCGCTGAAGCATGTATTTAGGTCCTGCTCCATTACTGATTTATAAACAAGCAGTAGTGCTTTAAAGTCAATTCTGTTTCTTACTGGAAGGCAGTGCCGGAACTTAGGAATTGGAATGTGGTCAGTTCTTTTAGTTTTTTGTGAGAACTCTGGCTGCTGCATTTTGTATCACCTGAAGCTGTTTGATAGTATTTTTAGGAAGGCCTGTGAAAAGCCCACTGCAGTAATCAACTCTGCTGGAGATAAATGCATGAGTGAGTTTTTCTAAATCATCTTTGACATCAGCCCTCTAAATTTGGCAATATTTTGAGGTGGTAAAAAGCTAATTTAGTTATTGCTTTCATGTGGCTGTTGAAATTTAGATCACTGTCAATGAATGATTTTTAACAGTATCCTTTGCTTTCAACCCTTTTGTCTCAAGGAGAGTGGCAACCCTAAGTCTTTCCTCCTTTTTACTAGGGGTGTAACGGGACACAGAAGTCACGGTTTGGTTCATACCTCGGTTTGGACATCACGGTTCGGTACGAGTTTGGTACAATGGAGGGAAAAGCAAAACCAAAAATGCAGAAAGCAATTTTTTTTATTGTGCATGTATCAGGCTGTACCACCTAGTGTCATACAGTCTCTTCCCTGAGCTATCTGCAACAGCTTGAAGTGTGTAAGATGTAGGCTAAACAGTACAATAAGTACCCAGACTCCATCTGTAAGTTGTAAACAAAATAAGACAATCAGCTATAAAACTTAAAATAGGCCTACAGCATTATTTCTGAAAGTGCAAATTACATAGAATAATGATTTTTAAAAATCCACTTAAGCAAGACCTTCAACATCTGTGTTTAGTTGTATATGGAAGGGTCTACAATTTGCCTCAGTATTTTCAGTGTGTGTACAGTAATAATCTAGCCTACTAACTGTGAAAATATCACACTATTTTGCCTTCTTTTAAAAAACGAAATTGCTCCTTTCATTTCATAAACAGACTACAACTAGAAGTCACATGACTTTGCCCTTCTACGTTAACTCACTGTAGCATGGTTTGTTTATTAGCCTGGTTAGCGTTGACACTTACTGTCTATGCACTTAACACTACCAGCTCCTCATGTGAGAAGTTACAAGTTACCCCAACATAAAGGTAATTACCACGCGATTTACATGGCTTTCTGTCATTACGAAATCATTTAATTTAAGCCATAGGTTTTTGGCTCATTTGTATGTGTATCCAAAGGCTGGTGAAGCGCAGGGGAAGTTTTTTTTTTTTTTCTCATTTCGGTGATTGGTAGCCTACATCATCTGGGTGATTGCTTCGAACATGTGTAGAATATATTTCCACTCACATACCCAACAACCGCTGAACAACGCCGACACAAAGTTTCTTATCCACCACTCTCTCGCCTGTACTACTGTAACTGAAGTTTTAAACTTGCGAAGAGACCAGCGGATCCTCTAATGTGTGTCGTCACCTTAGTGCTACTATCTGACTGACTCGACCAACGACCTGACAAAAAAAACATAAGCGCCAATCAGAGCTTCAGAGCTAAGGCGAGGCTACAGATTAGCGTTAGGTGTCGCTAAAGAACTCCAGTAACTCTCGCTACTTAACAGTAATTGCGCATGACATTAATTAATACGCACACGAGTTTTATGTTTTTTTATACCGTGTATTCTCCGTGTAAATTCATGCACCGAACCGTGACGCCCGTACCGTTTCGGTTCAATACGAATACATGAACCGTTACACCCCTACTTTTTACCAAATATAATTACTTCAGTTTTGAGACATCCAGTTGTTGATTAGTTTGCGAGATCAAACTGAAGGGATGGCTGGTTAAGTTTGACCCGAAAACCTCACTTCATGTAAAGTCGTGAGTCCAGTCTTATGAAAACAATCCCACTTTATAATGGCCCCATTGCATGATAATGGATTCAGTGTATTTTGGTAGCCTATATGTGGTGATAACCTCAGCCATTTCGCTAGTGCGCTCATTTGTCCAGGGAGTCCTGAGTTGCAGCAGAACGTCATTGCATAGAACTTCTGGGTGAGTTATTTGGTGTCAAGCCGCTGTTCATCTCCTGACACTCGAGATGATAGATTCACTGACTGCAGAGTTGCAGTTGCAGGGTTAGCGCGCGTGTGTCTGTCAGTTATGGTAGGCATTTCAGATCCAGCCCTCGTGTGCATCTTGCCCATGCATTCCACGCACGGTAAAATAGTTGCGTGATAGTCACGCAGCAATGTTAATTATGCCACTTCGAGTGCCCCCGTGACATGAGTTCCTGTTTGTCAGGGGAACTGAACCTGATAAGAATGTTGACATGGCAGTTTGCAGAATGAGCCAAGTCAGCTAAATTATGTAATTGTAGCATCCAGTAATCAGTGCAGGAATGCTTTGTGTGATAAGGTGAAAGCACCCCCTGTGTCCACTGTTCACAATGTATAATTATGTGTTCTCTCCCCCTTCTCTGCTTTTCCACAGGACGTTGTGTCTGTGTGTGTGTGTGTTGCCAGGTTGCTCTAAAGAAGTCGCCCTTTGTGTGCGTCAGGTGTTTGTGTGTGTGTGTGATCCAGGTCCCATCCCTATAGCAATGTTTTGTCTCCATGGTAAAATCTCCTGAACGTTCCTTTAGACCTTGACTCATTGCAGACTGACCTAAGCACCACCCACCCACCCACCCGGTTTGGCCAAAGCCCTCCCTCAGCACCTCTAGTGTGTCTGTGTGTGTGTCTGTTGTCCATCATGTCGCGAGCGGACATGGCTGTGAACAGCGAAGGTGGCGATTGGCGACTGAGTGACGACGCTGGTGAGAGGGCGCGGCTTCTCCAGAGTCCCAGCGTGGACAGAGAGGCGCTGCCCATCCAACCAGAGACCTGCAGGGGCGGGACTTCTGCGGTGGCGGCCGTCTTCATCGTGGTCAATGCTGCTCTGGGGGCGGGGCTACTCAACTTCCCTGCCTCTTTCAACATGGCTGGAGGTATCAGCGCCGGACTGATCACGCAGATGGTGAGAATACACACACACACACACACACACACACACACACACACACACACACACACTCTCAGGTACTCGCCACATACACACACACACACACACACACACACACACACACACACACACACACTCTCTCAGGTACTCGCCTACTCACACATACACACACTCACAAACACTCTCACACACACACACACACTCACACTAAGCACACATACTCACACACACACTCACGCACACGCACTCTCTCTCACACACACACACAGACACAGACACGTTCATACATACACACATACACACTCTTTTATTCTATCAGGTACTTCTACTCTATTTGTGTATCAGGTACATCCTCTCACACACACACACACACACACAAAGAAAGAAGAGAAAATGTACTGCCACATGCACTGATCTGGCCCTGGTCTGAACCAGAGTTTGGCCTTGTGTGAAGGGACCCTGACCTTCAGTGTGTGTGTGTGTGTGTGGGTGGGTGTAAGGGGTATGCTCACACAAGCAATTTTGCTCTTGTGACATCCACACTACTTCCTCTCGTGAGGTTTCCAGTGGGTAGGAAGCATTTGGATCAGCAGTAGGAGTAGACAGACAGACAGACAGACAGACAGACAGACAGACAGACAGACAGACAGACAGACAGACAGACAGACAGACAGACAGACAGACAATAGTCAAATGGGTGTATAAAAAGAATTAATGATGACCTCACTACCTGTTTACAGATCATGATGGTGTTCATTATCACTGGACTTGTCATCCTGGCATATTGTTCACAGGTGAGTATGTATACACACACACACACACACACACACACACACACACACACATACATACACTTGTATACACACACACACACACACACTACACACACTCACTTGCAGCAGTGTGATTAATGAGTGTGTGAATGTGCAGGTCAGTAATGAGGGCACATATCAGGAGGTGGTGCGGGCCGTGTGTGGCCGCTTCATGGGGGTGGTGTGTGAGGTGGCCATCGCCGTCTACACCTTCGGCACCTGCATCGCCTTCCTCATCATCATCGGGGACCAGCTGGACAAGTGTAAGACACAAACCAACACATGCACACACACTGAAAAAATCCCTCAGTATAAAATAGTCAGGGGATGTAAGAGCTGTGGTTTCCAAAGGAATTGCTAGCTTGACATCCAGACCCAAATCAGAAAGATTAAGGGTCTGGCTACGAGTAATGAAAATGGCCCAAATCAAAGGGCGGCACCAAGCATGCATTTGCAAATAACATTATTTGTTATCGCAACTGGATAACACTACGACCACTTCTTTCTTTTCTTTCTTTTCTTTTCTTCCTCTCTTCCTTCTCTGATTGCCTACATTCTGTAAAGCGCCATGATACATGTGTAATGTTTTGGCGCTCTATAAGCACAATAAATTGAAATTGAAATTGACCAATGTTTACTGACTGACAGTACAGCTTCCTTCTAACATGAGAAGGCACCACATTGTTTAGAGGTAGTTAAAGTGAAACAGGTCTAAAACAGTTTCTCTCTCATTCAGGAACTCAACTGCAAGTGTCTGTGTCTGTGTGTGTGTGTAGTGATCGGTGCGATTGCGAAGGAGTCTGAAGCAGTGGTGAACGCTCACTGGTACACTGACAGGAAGTTTACCATCGCCATGACAGCAGTACTGGTCATCCTGCCGCTGTCCATCCCCAAAGAGATTGGCTTCCAGAAGTATGCCAGGTACGACACACTCTCTCTCACACACACACACACACACACACACACACACATACATGCTCCCTGGACTGCCTCTGAGCTGACCTGACGTTTGGAGAGGATCTCTAGAACACTCCCCCTTTCTTGCCCTGGGGTGTTCTATTGTGTTTGCTGCTCTGCTCTGTGATTGGCCAGATATTTTTGTTGTATTGATGTCACTGGCTGACTGGACCGCTCTGTTGTTTTCATCGCAGCGCACTGAGTGTGATTGGCACTTGGTACGTCACCATCGTGGTCATCGTTAAGTACATCTGGCCTGATCCTGAGGTGACCCCAGGGTACATCCCTACCCGGTAAGAACCACATTTTCCATAGTTCTCTCCAGTACTGCCTGGTGCACAAAAGTTTATGGGAATTGAAGTTGAAATCTCATTCTTTTTTGTTTTGTTTTTCAGACCGTCAGACTGGACTGCTGTGTTTAATGCCATGCCTACCATCTGTTTTGGCTTCCAGGTGTGGATTGCCACTGCAGGGAGAGAACAGCACCTGAGATGTGTCTGACTTGAAATGACATTAAGTGTTTGTGTGTGTGTGTGTGTGTGTGTGTGTGTGTGTTTGGTCTTTAAGTACTGCATGTGACTGACTGGATGTCACTGGTTATTGAATAACACACTGTACTGTTTGTCTCCTTGATCTCTTGCCCTCTCTTTTTCTCTCTTTCTCTCTTCTCCCATATCACTCACTCTGCTGTCCCTGCTCCCATATATCTCCCATATGTTTTTATATTCTCTCTCCCTCCTCTCTTATTTTCTTTCTTTCTTTCTTTCTTTCTGCCTTTCTTTCTTTCTCCCTTTCTCTCTCTCTCTCTCTCTCTTTCAGTGTCACATCAGTAGCGTTCCTGTCTTTAACAGCATGAGGAGGCGGGACATAAAGCCCTGGGGGGGCGTGGTCACAGTTGGCATGATCATCTGCCTCTTTGTCTATACCGGCACAGGTGTGTGTGTGTGTGTGTGTGTGTGTGTGTGTGTGATAAAAGCAATTGTGTGTGTGTGTGATAAAAGCAATTGTGTGTGTGTGTGTGTGATCAAAGCAATTGTGTGTGTGTGTGTGTGTGTGTGTGATAAAAGCAATTGTGTGTGTGTGAGAGAGAGAGAGAGATAAAAGCAAGTGTGTGTGTGTATGCGTGTGTGTGTGCGACAGAAAAGCAAGTGTAAGCAAGTTTGTGTGTATGTGTGAGCAAGAGGGAGAGACCGAGAAAGAAAAAGCAAAAAGTGAACAAGTTTGTGTATTTGTGTCTGTGTGCATGTATACATGTGTGTGGGGGATGACAGTCTTATGAGGTGTGTGTGTGTGTGTGCATGTGTAAATGAGTGCTTATAGGTGTGTTGGTGTACTGCATGTTGTATTTGATTAGTGTGTTGTGTTGTGTGAGGTTTTTCATGGTGTACTGCATGTTGTATTCAAGTTTGATGGTTTAAGCTCGTGGGGCGGGGCTTGATTTGCAGGTGTGTGTGGCTTCCTGTCATTCGGCTCCAACGTCAATCAGGACGTGCTGATGTCATACCCTTCTAATGATGTTGCCGTGGCAATTGCCCGAGCGTTCATCGTCATCTGTGTGGTCACTTCCTACCCCATTCTGCACTTTTGTGGCAGGTAAGGGCAGGTGTGTGTCTGTGTCTGTGTCTGGCCGTGTGTGTGTGTGTTACTCATCTGTGCCATTGACACTGAATACAGTGTTTAAAGAAGGACTAAAGAGTAGTGTGTCATACGTAGTGAAGAATGCTATTCAAATTGTCTCCTTAATTCCAAATGGAAACACCGTTGACCGAGTAGATTCCAGTATAGTTAAGAGCAGGTAAAAACTTGAGGCTGGCTTGCGAAAGAAGAGTTCTTTATTCTGGATTTAACAACAGAGTTCTGTAGCTCTGTTGTATGCACAGCACAGCACAGTGTTGCACAGTGAAGCCAAGGTAATGAACGAAGCCCAGATCTAAGATACTAGTTGCTAATTAAAATGCCAGAATATACATTAACGCCTGGGTGAAATTGATTGGGGGTCCAGAACGGTAGTGATATGGCCTTATTCAATCAAGATGTATCATTGGGGAATGATTACGGTAGTTAGGTACACTATTTGCTGTTGTAAGGTGACATTCTGTCTGCTTACAATAAACGTCCTGTTCCCGCCGTTTCTGCGTGTGTGTGTCACCTACACTCTGGAGGGCCCCTAAAATGAGGGTTTCACTATGACTTGGACGGACATATTTTCCCCAAAAGCTACCTTTTATATATGCCTAGAGTATATATCTGCATGATATCAATTTGGATCTGGTAGCTTTGTGAGTTTACAGCTCTTAAATAGACCCCCTCTTCAAAATGAGTTGAATATATATAGTGAGATTTTCATTTGCATGTTGGAGGATCTTCATCAAACCTGGCATTCTTAATCACCATAAAGGCCAGAAGATAGGTATTTTCAATGTCATAGGGTCAAAGGTCACGGTCATATGGAGTAGTGAAGTTGTGATCATGCAAAAATGTACTCCAGACATACATCCAGACAAACCCTCGTGTGTGTGTGTGTGTGTGTGTGTGTGTGTGTGTGTGTGTGTGTGTGTGGGCGTGCGTGTGTGGGCGCGCGTGTGTGTTTAGGGCGGTGCTGGAGGGGCTGTGGCTGCGTTTCCATGGCGAGCAGGTGGAGGTGGATGTAGCGCGTGAGCGACGTCGGCGTCTACTGCAGACGTTAGTCTGGTTCTTCCTCACACTTGTCCTCGCCCTCTTCATCCCCGACATCGGCCGTGTGATCTCCCTCATCGGCGGACTCGCCGCCTGCTTCATCTTTGTCTTCCCGGGTGTGTGACCATCATCATCATCATCATCATCTTGAGAAGGCCATTAGTAGTGATGTGCTGCTCTCTCTGCTTACCCAGTGCTCTATCCTAATAGATGTAAAACAATCTCTCTCTCTCTCTCTCTCTCTCTCTCTCTCTCTCTCTCTCTCTCTCTCAGGTCTATGTTTGATTCAGGCTAAGCTGTCTGAAACTGATGCTAGATCAGCCAGGTAAATCTTACCTTTTTTAACTATCCAAACACACACACTCACTCATGTTTACACATACAGTATGTTATCATAAGCTTTCCTTACGGCCTTGTCTTGTCTTGTCTGACATAATATACACACACACAAATTATCATTATGGAAATTAAATAATTTATTGTTTATCACCTCTTTTTTTTGTCTGCTCTATCCTTGAAGTTGGAATGCTCTGGTGGTTTACGGGATCGTCATGGTTACCCTCGGAGCCTTCATCTTTGGACAAACCACTACTAATTCCATCTACCATGACATCATCGACCATTCTGACGGCTCATAGGCCAAAAGCACTGACCTCATCAACATGCTGCTGATTGGTTGAGGAAGCAGGAACTTCAGAGTAGGACAGTTCACAAAGAGAAGAGGAGAAGAGAGGCATCAGCAGACTGCTGACACACACACACACAAACACAATCTGCATGCAGCATGCCACCCTTTGTCAAATGTCTCATTAATGAAACACACACGCACTAGAGAAGGAGACTGACAACAGAGAATTGTGGCATCAGTTACTTTTTAAACACTATTTATCTGATTTTAATGTTTACTAAAGTGAAGACTAGTAAGTATTAATCCTTTAATAATCCTTTAAGTATTAATCCTTGTCTGGATGTCCAAACATTACAATGGAGGAGGAGGAGTTGCCTTGGGTGTTTTTACATGACTTTTTGACCTCAGGTCCAGCATGTGTTGACCCTGAGCCCTACCACAGTCATCACACATACTGCTCTTTCACCTGTGACCTCTGCACCTATTCATGTGTGAGTGTGTGTGAGTGTGTTTTTGTTTTTGTATAAATGCATTATTTGTAGGGGTTTTCTCCTCCAGGGCCAACAGGAGAATTGGGGTGTGTAATGTACAGCCAAAGTGTGTTTTTACTGAGCAGTAGACTTGACTGAATCATGTTTGTCTAGCGTGGTTGAAAGCCATGGTTTCCCTGGGGAAGGGACCATTATTCATTTTAATCAAAGGGATTTTGTCTTCAGGGGCTATATTTGGTTACCATGATAACCGATAATTATGTAATAATGAGATGAATAGTGATTGGTTAGTTTAGCATTCCGATACTAGTCAGTGGAGGGAAAGTTCTGCTTCCAAACGGGTTGAATGACCTCATTCTTACAAATTATTTGACTGTTGGATGTAAAAGCAATCAGTGGAACTCTCTGGAACGAGTGTCTCAAATCTCGACCTAGGCCATCATGGCCGTGCTGAACATTTATTTTTTATTTTTGTTTTGATGAATGTTAGTCTGCACTTTGCCTTATTTTAACTTGAAACGGTGGTAATGACACACCTGTTGTTTCCCCTCCTTTTTGTGGAAGGAGACTCGGAATCATTGACACTGCAACCCAACCTGTACATCAGTGTTGATACTCAGAACTCTAGTGTATTATTGAATGTGGATGTGAACAAGTATTGGGCCTTGTATTGGTCTAAATGGCTTTACAGTTTCTATGGGAAAAATCTAATGACACTTGAAAGAATAAAAAAACCTGATACCCAACAGTATTGTCTGTCCTTGTTTCAGTGAACATTGGAAAGATTGTGAAATTTGATTTTATGTAGTTGTAGTTATTTGCACTCTCCTTTGGATAATTGTGTGGATGTGTGCAGCATGATAACATTTCTACTTGACATAGCCAAACTTTCCTATTAGAAGCAATAAGCACAGCCTCAGGTGTAATGGACACTATTATACACTAGGTTGTAAAAGTTCACATTACAAGTCTATTCAATTTTAGACCTAGATCACTGAACCAACCTATAGGTACATATTGTGGAAAAGTCCCTTGCCCTGCCCAGAATGGAAAATTAAGGCTCAGGAAACCATGGTTAGCGTTTTAACTTAATTTGTTGATTACAGCTCTTCTCGGGTTAACATGTTACAAATTCTTTATTCTAATATTTTGAGGTACCGGATTTGTGATTTGAGCTGTAAAACTAGTGATTAAATAAATTAAGGCTTGAAATATTTTACTTTCCGTGTAGTTAATCTAGATCAGCGGCCCTTAGCCTACGACATGAGTTTAAAAAAAAATGCATGCAAACTAAACTCAGTTTAATTCGCAATAATGTCACGTTTTTACATGGCATAGGCCTATATGCAGTTGTTTGATTGCACGCATGTTTGCATTTTGCAAGGTCTATTTTCTTACGTCTGTCTGTCCCGCCTTCAACACTTTACATATAGCCTTCAGAAGCGCCAGCAGCCTCAGGTCAGCTCACTTCACTTGATCAGTTCTTGGCGAACGGTAGTGTCACACAAAGTTAGCTAAACTGCTAGAATGAGCAACAAAAAACAAGCATCTTTAGCAGGTCACTGGCCAGAGTGTTCGAGAGCTGCTGCAGAGATTTCTTAGAGAAAAAAAGTCACCGCTGCACATTTTAGTGACGAGGACTGCGTGTCAAAACTCGCTACCTGTGTGGCATATTCGGATTGCTTAATGACCTCAACCTGTCACTCCAGGGGAGAATGACGACTGTCTTTAAACTGGCAGATAAAGGCCTAGTCCACACGAACCAAATCGATCTTTTTTTCCTCCGTCTTCCCTGGAACCTTATCAAGAATATTTGCGTCTAAAAGGATCCATCTCAACACGACACTTCATACCCCAGGCCTATAGGTGCCACTGTGTCTTTACAGAAATTCACCAAAACTTGCGCTTTAAAAACAGACAGAATAGGCTCTGTGGCTTAAATGGCTAGTGCAAGGAAACCAGAATTGTTTGTGTGGACTGATGGTGAACTGTCAACTGTAGCCAACTGTAAAACTAATAAACTTTATTTTACGGTTTGTGAAGGGTGCAGTCCCGTCCTTTATTTGGCTAACGCAGGTAGGCCTACTAATCACCTTTACTTTCTTTGGTTGTAGGATAGTCCGTGATTCACATTAGTTTTGGCCATCACCACAATTAGGCTACTAAACGCAAGGGTTCTAGGCTATTCTGTCGTCACATTTATAATATTGCTATAAAACCTTCGTTAGTAACAGTCAATACTTTTGCCTACATCAAATCGTGCATTCGCATTCAGTGTGCCACCACTTCTCAATGAGACGTGGTCTGGGAACCAAACGTTCATTTTCTCGTATTTGAAAAAAATGCCCAGATCCGTTTATTGGGTGCCACGGATGTCTATCAAATGCGTCTGTGCATAGCTCATCATCGTCTTGCTTCCCCCCCTGTTCTGGGATTGGTTCCCTATCTCAGGCGAAAATTTGCTCCATGGTCTCCAGGCTGCCTTAGCAGCGTGAATCAAATCGCGCGCAAGGCAGCATGGGAACACCCAGGCTAGGCTTAACGTGAGTTCTAAGCGTCTTTGTATGCTTATATCGGATTTCACTCGACTGTGAATGCATGTATATATGTTGTATTTAAAGCCAAGCTTGATCTGTGGGGACGAATGGGGGCGGGGTGTATTTGATATGTTCCAAACAGTAGTGGGGGTTTTGGGAGAGACTGAGGCAGGGCCCTTTCTCTCGCAGCTGGTGCGCGATCACCTTGTTGCGCTTTCAAATGAGTTTGAGCGTTAGGCTACTTCCGATCCTCCAAAGATCCACGGCAAAACAATGAGTGGGTCCGCAACCCATTTGTCAATATCCCGAATAGTCCTAACTTGTCAGCGCAGGAGGAAGAGCAGTTGATCGAAATGTCAAATGACGGTGGTCTTAAGTGTGTGTATGAGGAAACCTCTCTGGCGGGTTTTTGGATCAAACCCAAAGCAGAATATCCCGAGATAGCCGTAAAAGCTCTGAAAACGTTGCTACCATTTCCCACCACTTATCTATGCGAGGCCGGGTTTTCTGCAATGACTGCAACTAACACCAAATTGCGCAATCGACTGGACATTTCAAACACACTGAGGGCGTCACTGTCTTCCATCACCCCCAGATGGAACCTTCTTGTTGCAGGAAAACAAGCACAGGGCTCTCACTGATTATATTCGTAATGCACGTTTAGTTCCCATATTTTGTTAAGCATGTTCACACTTGATAGATGTAGCTTCAAGTTGTTCAATTTTTATAGTTGATTGTTCAATTCTCACTTCAAGTTCACGTTTTTCACATTTTTAAGAGTTCGTTACCTTCACTGTTAACTGGAGCTAGTTCTTTTCATGCGCAACACATATGGAACATGGAAACCCCCCAACCCCCCGGTCCGTGAAAAAAAAAAAAAAAAAAAAAAAAGGGAATCAAACCGGTCCATGGTACATAAAAGGTTGGGGACCCCTGATTTAGATCACATGGGTGTCACTGGGAAAGTAAACTATGGGAAAATTTCAATATCATTACTGAACAGACCATTTGGTCTATTGATGAGCAAGTCAACTGAAGTCAAGGCAACCAAAATCTTTTAGAAAGACATTTATTTTATCAAAAGCTGAGCACATCAAGTCACATTCAGAAAACACAAATCATTCCCTTTACAGCATCCAGTGCTTATACAATCACCTCATTCACAAGGTCTCAAGCCCTTCCTCTTCCTGAGAAAAAGGACCAATCAGTGGACAGGAAGGGCATGAGCAGAAAGTGGTTGTTTGGGGGCAAGCTTAGTAAAGGCCATCTTTCAAGAAGCTCTTCAGCATGGAGAGGGCAGGGCTTGGAGCCCACTGAGGAACCATGTGACCAGCACCCTGAAACAGAGAACATGGAGATCATGACGGGGACAACATGAAGGCCCCGATACTACTCCCTTATTTCTCCCCTCTAATCATCTGTTTGTATGAACTCCTGGCTCAGACTGGAAACAAAGCTGCTTGGGCCACAGCATAATCTGTCCCAGCCAATCAACACATTGCTCCAGGGGCATGGAGGTGGGGAGTCATTCGATTGACTGCTGAGCTCAAATATCAACTCACCAAATTCGTTGACTGCAGCTGCAAGTTTGAGTTGTGGCGGTGGTGTGTGTTTTAAGAGAACTCACCTTCACTGTGAGGAACGTGACGTTGCCAAACATCTGGTAGAACCCTGCGATCTGGCCATCACACACCCAGTGCTGGTATGGAAGAGTAGTCTACAGACACAAAGATTATGAACATGATCAATCTGCACACCCAGTGCTGGTGTGCAAAAGTACTCTAGACATGTGTAGATATGAAGTCCCATTCATAATCTCCAACACCCTACACATGCACGTTCAAACCCACAGGAGCTCTGGCAGGACACACGTTAGTGCAATCACACGGCGTACGCTTACCTTGAATCCAAGCTGTTCCACAAACCACTGATCTCCGAGGAAGTTGCAGGCCATGTCCGTGTCGCCGTTGTAGACCAGTGCTCGGACGCCGAGTGACAGCAGCTTCTCATACACACCCTTCACCGTCTGGTAGACCGTGTTGTACTGACGACCCACTAAATCACTGGACGGACACGCGCACACACACACACAGGACAATTACGATGAACTGCAGCCTACCAGCAATGCTCAATGTGCCTACCATGGGGCAGCCGAGTGTGCCACAGGAGGGTACATGTCCATGTTCTGCCTGAAGACAGAAAAGTACTATGAACAAGACACCCCTGAGGAGGATTGTGGAGCCATTTGCTTTACTGCAGACATCTGGTGGTAGTGTGTTGTGCATACCTACAGGCGTCTAGCAACATGTGGGTGTGTGCACACACAAGCACCAAGTCCAATGGTAACAGTGTTGGGGGTGTGTGTAGATGTACCATGGTGGCAGTGTGTCTGGGAGTGCGAGTGTGTACCTGCAGGTGTCTCATGGTGCCATTGTCTCTGGGAGTGCAAGTGTGTACCTGCAGATGTCCCATGGCGACAGTGTGTCTGGGAGTGTATGTGTGTCTGGAAGTGTGTGTGTACCTGCAGATGTCCCATGGTGGCAGTGTGTCTGGGATGTGCAGGGCCTTCCTCACATCTACCCTGTTGAGCCAGTTCATCTGAGCTGTGCTGTTGATGCAGGGGGGGACCTCGCCCAGAGTCGGAGTGCTGCTCAGCAACTGCACACACACACACACACACACACACACACAAAATGGAGGGTCCACCTCAGGAACACCTCTTACAGAGGTCACAAAGTCTCTACTAGCGGTACTTCATGCCCTTACGTTATTGGCCTGCCAGTGCTCCCTGTAGCTCTTGAACAGGTGGGACATGGTCCTCTGATAGGCTGTCTGGGATCTGGCTCCGCCTGCACAGTCCAGGTAGAGCGCATACTCATTCAGACCAGACTCGTACACGATCCCGAACGCCCGGCCCACCTGAGAGACACAGAAACCTAGTTGAGGTGCGCACATAAACACACACATATCAAACTTTTTAAAAATCATGCAAAGCAGCTCTGCCCCACACACAGCATTACCGAGACGGAGCAATCTTCTTTTGAGTTGTTGTAGAAGTTACAGACACCATCTTTACAGCAATTGTCATTCAGGTCACGCCAGAGACTATGAGGAGACACAGAAAAATGATGAACAGCGACCAGGATGCCCATCAACACCAAGAGCAAGAGCAGTGACTGGGTTTCTTACTCCTCTCCGAACAGGCCGTGGTAGTAGCCGAAGTAGATCAGGGACTGGTCATTCAGGGCAAAACTGCTGAGACCATTGCCCACAGCAAAGCCCTGCGGGGAGGGGAGCACACACACACACACTTTCAATCAATCTTTCTTTCTATGCAGAGAAAGAACACAAGGTGTTTAAGAATAGCATATGAAAATGGCATAAGGGGGGGGCAGCATATAAGGGTACGGTGGGGGGGCAGCATATAAGGGTACGGTGGGGGGGTACATACAAGTAAGGGTACATGTGGCCCCGCTCACCCTGAAGTTGAGCTTGATGGCCCCCTCTGTTGCCACTCGCAGGCTGAGCGTTGGAGCATAAATTCCCCCGTAACTCTCCCCGAAGATGAAGAAGTCATTCTCAGTGAAGTTGGGGAATTTTGTGAAGAAACTCTGCAGCGCCAAATAGTTATCATCCGCAACCTGGTGACCACACAGCATTTAGAAACCCACAACTTACAGCATTTAGGGATCTACAACACCAGGACAGAACACTGAGATCTAAAACTTAAAAAAAAAAAAAAAAAAAACATTACAGGTTGTGTGACAACCCATAAGTGTGGGATTTCTGAAAAGGGTGTGGTAGAAGTGAGCGAGTATCACCTGGTCATCGTTGGTTTCATACTTCTGGTCATCGGAGTAGGAATACCCAACCCCAGCAGGGGACTCCAGGTACAACATGTTGGCCACCAGGTTCCAGCTGTAGGAGTTCTCATACAGCGTGGCTCCATCATCATCCACACACACACACACACACACACACAGGACCTCACTTACTGATTGATGGGTGGGCTATACTCTTGTGGCGTGTTCATTCAGCATGTGTTAGCATACAAGTTTGTATACGGTATGTGTTAGTTTGCACGTTTGTGGGGGTCCGCTCACATGGAAAGGGCCGTTCTCAGAAAGAAATCCATCCAACGAGCTGCAGCCAGGCCCACCATTGAGCCAGAGGACGACTGGGTCTTTGAAAGGGTTTCCCTGAGAGGTGACAAACCTGACACACAAAGTCCTGAAGTCAGCAGATCAGGAAGACCTGTGGCTGCAAGTCAGCTGACAAATGCAATAAACTACGGTCCTGAACCAGCAGGGTTCAAAGCACAACTAACATTTCTTTAAAGGCGTGATACGAGTCTTTTTTTAGGGGTGTTTTCATTCCATGTCTCCTAATGTCGCAATTTGCACAAATGGATTGACAACGTTGTGCAATGTCCGTCTCAAATCGCGTTCCTATGGAACACGCAATCTGCTGATTTAACCCCCCTTGAGCAACAATTGTTGCAAGTTCCCATAACCACCTTTCCGCATTACAGGCTGCAGTGGACATATTGCCCATGCCCACCGCCACTTCAATAAGGAAGTGCACTAGACGAAGCTGCAGGTTGAGGCAATATACATACAGCAAAACATGACCACGACAAATTACCAGCACCGTAGTATGCTCGCAGTTTGCCCTGGAACTCACCAGTAGTGAAGGAACTTCCCAGGACTGGCCTGCAGGTAGCCGGACCACTGTCGGTAGCTGGGTTTAAACTTCATGCCAGGCAGCTCGAAAACCTCATCCGGAGCATAGAGTGCCTGGGCGCCGTACACAAACACGACGAGAAAACACAGCAAGCTGTACCGACACATCCCGACCTGATCCCGCCTAGAGGGGCAAATCCAGTCGGATGGAAACGGGAGACAATCTGTGGTTAAAATAACTTCCTGGCTGCGACCGGCGGATACCGTGGAGACGTAAGTTCTGGTTCAGCAGCTGTAGTGAGAAACGGGAAGTCATATGACTTAAATCGGTCATGTGATTAGGCCCGGCTGTCAGGAATTATATGAAATTAGTCCAAACAACCAAAAGCACAGCTGTATGGGGGCTGTTAGTTAGGCTAGTCTCCAATAGTCTCCTCCTAGTCTCCAATACTGTTTGCAATGTAATAAAATTACATCCAACAATGCCTAAAAAATCTAAACAATTGAAAAAGGGGCGTGTCCTGCTATGGATGGATGGTTGAGCTAGGTGCTTGTTTCAAAAGCTTCAGAGCTGATTCTTTTGTTTCATGAAAAACATCGACGTTAATGTAGCCTATGGTGGTTCATTCTCTTTTGAACTTCCCATTCCATCTAATTAGGCGGGTCAATACATGAAAAAAAAAACACCTAACCTCAAAACAAATTATACAAAAGGGTTTTCAACTGATTATGATACCTTTAGATGTACTTAATAACATATTAAAAATCTAGTAAAATCTGACCCCAGTAAAGGGGTCATTTTCAAGATGGCGTCCAAGGTGGCCACCAGAAGCTAATTTGGGATATCTGAAGCATTATTCAGCCTAGGAAAGTGTTTTCGTGTTTAATCAGATTTAGAGGTCACTGATTCATATGTCAGTCTAAAGTATCAGTTCATCATTTTCAAAGACTTATAATTTTCAAGATGGCCACCAAAAGCTCATTTTGGCTATATCTGAAGCAGATATATCTGTGTTTAATCAGATTGAGAGGTCACTGAATCATATATGTCACACAATCCTTCATTAAATCATGCCATCCTAAAAAGATGGTTGTGGCATAACAAGAGGTCATGAATTAATTATAATCTATTGAATTGTAATTAGTCCCTCCTTTTCCACAACTTTCCAACCATGCTGCCAATTCAGTCTACTTAAAGCATAGAGAACAATAGACATCATTTTATTGTACTTTTTTTTCACGACTTTCTGTCAGTTCAGTCACATACATACAGACTATTAGGGCCACACATGAAGAAAACAAATATTTTTGCCATGATGAGAAGCCAAACCCAAAATGTTGTTTAAAGTCGACATGTCAACATGAAACACAACATTTTGAGAATAAAGTTGAAATATCATGTCAACTTTAATCTCTAGGATCTTTGGTGTCAGCAAAAGACAGCATTCCAGAAGAGGAGCTTTTGTCCTTCAGTCATGTGCCAATGCCTTCACTCGCAATCACACAACAGAGGTAATTGGTGAATTAAGATGCCAAGTGATGGCTGTACTTTTTGGTGGGAAGTCCACAGACTCTCTTACAACATTACGGCACAACACCCTGAGTAGGAAGGTTGTCCTTGCGTCATTATTTGTGACTCCAGAACGTCTCCCTCCAACTGAATCTGCTAGTAAGCTTCACAGCTTTTGAAAGTTATCCGCTGTAACTGTGTGCATTTCTGCAAGACACTCTTCTGTTAATGTAGATACGGATTACACATCACTGCTGCCTGTGAAACATGTCAAAATGAACAATGTGACAATCTGCACAACTTCCTTTCAGAGGACTGGAGGATGATGGATGATGATGAATAATGATATAGCAATTATTTCTGATATACTAATAATTATATATTTTAATACTACGTTTAATTATCTCCCCCCTTATGATAGATGCCAACATATTTGATGCACACAAATGCATTGCCTATGCATGGGTAATGGTTCA